>NC_091572.1:33942997-33960497 GCF_042767895.1 Penaeus vannamei | reverse complement strand
AGACAGGTAGATAGATGGAGAGAAAGAGAGATAGAATGATAGATAAATAGATAAATAGGTAGAAAGATTACTGATAGATAGAGATTGTTTGATAAATAAATACATAGATGGACAGACAGATAGAGAGAGAGACAGACAAATTTATAGGTAGATAGATTGATTGATAGACAGGCAGATAGACATAGACAAATAAACTGATAGGTATGATAGATTGATTGAGAGTCATATAGACAAACAGATGAAAAGACGGACAAAACAGAAAGACTATCTGTCTATCTATGTATCATTCAACTAGTCTATCCATTTATCTACATATACACATGCATATTATCATTAATGATGATGATGATAATGATAATAATAATAATGGTAATCATGATAATGATAACGACAATTTTAATAATAATAACGGTAATAATAATAATAACGATAATAATAATGATAATCATGATAATAATAATGATAATAATAAAAGTGATAATGATCATGATGGTAACAATAATGATAATAATGATAATAGTAATAACAATAATAATAACAATAACCCAACATATCAACCGCTCTCTCCCAGACAACTAAACGGCAACCACAAAGAGAGAAAAAAAAGTGACAAACGGACCGGAGAGAGTGCGATGCCCCGAAGCCAACCCTTCTCTCTCTCTCTCTTTCTCTTTCTCTCTCCCTCTCTCTCTCTTTCTCTCTTTCCCACTCTCTCTCCCTCCTTCTCTCTCTCCCTCTCTCTCTCTCTCTCTCTCTCCTTCTTCTCTCTTTTTCTCTCTCTCTCTCTCTCTCTCTCTCTCTCTCTTCTCTCTCTCACTCTCTCTCTCTCTCTCTCTCTCTCTCTCTCTCTCTCTTTCTCCTCTCTCTCTCTCTCTCTCTCTCTCTTCTCTCTCTCTCTCTCTCTCTTTCCTCTCTCTCTCTCTCTCTCTCTCTCTCTCTCTCTCTCTCTCTCTCTCTCTCTCTCTCTCTCTCTCTCTCTCTCTCTCTCTCTCTCTCTCTCCTCTCTCTCTCTCTCTCTCTCTCTTTCTCCTCTCTCTCTCTCTCTCTCTCTCTCTCTTTCTTTCTCTCTTTCTTTCTCCTCTCTCTCTCTCTCTTTCTCCTCTCTCTCTCTTTCTCCTCTCTCTCTCTCTCTTTCTCCTCTCTCTCTCTCTCTTTCTCCTCTCTCTCCCTTTCCCTCTCCCTCTACCTCTCTCCTTCTCTCTCTTTCTCCCTGTTACTGCAAAGAGATTTATGCACCTTGCAAGCACACGCCGTCAGACAGAGACAAAGAGGAGGCAGCGTTTTCCCCGCTTATTGCAGAAGGAAATGTCAAAATAAATGGGGGAGGAAGGAAAGAAATAGGGAATAATATTTTTTAAAGGGCGAAAGTCAGTGAGATTTCTTTGGTAAAATCGTCCTTATTGACTTTCTTGTTATTCATACCTCTACCTCTACCTCTCTCTCTCTCTTACCTATCTCTTATCTATCTCTCTATCTATCTTCCATTTATCATATATCTACTTATCCATCTACCTATCTAAATGTCTTCCATCTATCCATATATCAGTCTATCCATATGTCTCTCCATCTGTCTATCTATCTATCCATTAATCTGTTTATCTACCCATCTATCCCCCTATCCATCTATCTATCTACCTATCCATCTATGTCTTTATCTACTTATCCACCTATCTATCTGTCTATCTATTTGCCTATCCATCTCTTTATTGATTACAAAAAGTTTATACTCCTCTTTGCTTGTTTCTTTCAAAAGACTTAAAACTTCCTTATAACCGATACTTGATCAGTAAAAAAAATATTGGAACCTTCAACTATGCCGAAGACTTCAATATTGCGGCCATACTGATAGCAAAATATACACTTTAAGGTGTAGTGTGATCCGTCTAACCAACGGGTCCCGTCCCAGTTCAAACTCTTCATGAAATTCTGCCCTCCCTTGATACTGACGAGGGATACAGGCGCAAATAGACCTGGTTAACCCCTGTCAATTCAATCCCCTTAAGTGGTAGCGTGGGGTGGAAATTCAATCACTGATCTGTGAGTTCCAGTGTGAATACCACTTTCTGGTGTTCAGCCTAACCACAGGTGAAAATACAACATACAAATAAATCTTAAAAAAAAACAAAAAAAAAAGGAAAAGAATATGTGCTAAAGGTACCTAAAATTACTGACTGTCGTATGCAAAAACTAAAAGAAAAGACTTCCAGAGTGGAGAGCCTGGCTGAAGGCTTTACCATAAAACAAAGACAACGCACCAAGACTGGCGTCACAGCTGAAGGCTTAAAACCCTTTAAACCTAAAAGAAAGATAGGACAGCATAAACATCCACATCTGGTGAAACCTAAAAAGAAGAAAACTAAAACTAAAAGATCACTCAGACTTCTTACGTTGGAATGTAAAAATATTACAAAGAAAACAAAGAAAAAACAAACAAACCAGCCAAGTACAATAATAAATAAAATAAACAGATGTTCAAATCATTCAATAAAAATGTTCTTAGGATCACATCCAGCTCCTATGCAAAGAATATCAGGTAAGTCAGTACTTAACTTATAATCTTCCGTGGTCGTCTCTTTGTTTATCTAAATATGGCGACACTGCTGGTGGTTCAATGTTTCAGGAGGATAGCGAAGCACCCTTCCTCACGTCTCGACCAGTACTGTTTATTGTTTTCGTTTCCTTGCCCCGGTGACGTCAGAGGCCAACATTTTTACAAAATATATTCTTTAAATAAATAAGCTAAAAATACACATACAAATGAACAAGAGTAAAATTAAAAGTATAAAATAGAAACCGCAAGAAAAAGAAATGCAATAACTTGAAAGAAAGAATAAACATTGTACGTAAAAATGTTTTTCCTAAAACTTAAAATGAAAACGAAGTAAAATCGAGACTTTAAAACTTTACCGAATATTTAAAATCCTAAAATGAATAAAAGCTGATCATAAAAGGTTCATTAAAATGCCTCGCTGTTAAATTACAAATAAAACATTCAGAGAAAACCAAATAATAAAAAGGGGAAACTAAACTAAAACAATAAAAGTAAATAATATCGAGAAAATCGACCAAAAAAAACGAAACGAGACACGTGACAGTCAGCGTCCAATCCTCCAACACGGCAGTCAGAGCGGGAGAGCGGAGAGGATGAGATGCAGCGTCCAAGACCACCTGACAAATAGAATAAGCTCGTTGAGTTATTCGGACATTAAATATGCATGCGGAACGTAATTCGCACATTTTCGCACATTTTTTCTTTCTCTAGATATGGGCTCATTTTGCAGATAATCTAGCCTGAAGCTTAACCAGTAATAGTAGTGATAGCTATCATAGCAATAATGCAAAAATACAATAGTAGTAATAATAGTAATAATAGCAATTACATAGTAATAGCAATAACACTATAGTAGCAGTAATACAATAAAAGTAATAGTACTAATAGCAATAGCAATAGTAGCATTAAGAGCAATAGCTTTAAATAAATACATGAATAGATTAATCAATTCACGAATAGATATACTGACAGATTGATAAACAAATTAATGAATAGAAAAGAAAAAGATAAATGATAAAATGCGTAGGCGGCAATGTAGTTACCCAGCCGCGTTCATAACAAATTCCCTGACCTGACCTTTGGAGCTGAAATTTTGCTGACCTGGTCTTTGGAGGCCGAGCAATCGTCAACCCGCAAATTGAGCAAGTTGTTGGCACTGTCCTAAGCCAGATCCTCCCCGCACATCAACCGAATAGGCTTATGCTGAGTGCCAGGCGTCGTGTTCTCAGCATAGCCTGGCTCTCTCTCTCTCGAGTGCCAGGCTGAATTCGCTCACCTGTTGCTCCGCGTGGCTGTGTGTTCCTTCTCGTTGACGTTGCGTGTCCTGTTGGCTATCGCTGTCACGGGTGAATGACAGGGAGGGGGGGGTGACAACGTGACACCCGCATGAGCATGACATAGGGGGGGAGGGGACTGTCACTGTGACGTAATGATGTCACTACCTTGATGGGGAAAATTTACCTCGATGGGATGGGTATTACTAACTTGGATGTCCAGTCAGGATGTAAATATGACATTTGAGAGATTGGTAAAAGATTTAATAGACAGATTAATAGATTTAGTTTCAAGTCCATTTGTCACGATGAATTTTCTTTGTGGTGACATAGTGTTTATTTTGCTTTTAAATCTCTCCCTATGTGCAAGGAATGGCCGGGGTTACCATCCACTGGTACCACGCAGGATCAAATATTGCAAGATTGCAAGACCAGCACGTTAACCATTGTACTACACAGCATATATAAAGATAAAGATCAAATGAGATAGGTAAAGTTAGATAAAGATAAAGAGAGATAAAGAAAATAAAGATGAAGTCTTGTACTGGCGGCAGCAAATCTTTAGCAATGGCTTGGTAATTCTCTCTCACTGATTCTACATATCAAATTCTGAACGAGAATGAGAGAGAGAAAAAGAGGCAAAGGTAGAAAGAGAGAAAGCGGGAGGGAGGGGTAGAGAGAGAGAAAGGGAAAGAGAGATAAAAGAGAAAGAGGGGGAGGTAGACAGAGAGAGAGAGAGAGAGAAAGGGAAAGAGAGGTAAAAGAGAGAGAGAGATAGTTGATTAACAGCACTAATTACATCGGAGATCAAGGGATACTGAAAATCGTGTTAAGAAAAGAGACAATTTTTACCTTTCTTATATTTCCTTTGTAGTATGACTTCTTTTTCATTCATTTTTTGTTGTTCTTTGTTGTTTTATTGTCAGTGGTTAACCTTGAAAGTAACTACTTCCTTATTCTCTCTCTCTCTCTCATACTCTCTCTCTCTCTCTCTCTCTCTCTCTCTCTCTCTCTCTCTCTCTCTCTCTCTCTCTCTCTCTCTCATACTCTCTCTCTCTCTCTCCTCTCACTCTCTCTCTCTCTCTCTCTCTCTCTCTCTCTCTCTCTCTCTCTCTCTCTCTCTCTCTCTCTCTCTCTCTCTCTCTCTCTCTCTCTCTCTCTCTCTCTCTCTCTCTCTCTCTCTCTCTCTCTCTCTCTCTCTCTCTCTCTCTCTCTCTCTCTCCCTTCCTCTTTCTCTTTCTCTCTCTCACTCTCTATGATCGCTTGCACAAGGACACGATTGAGTTCCAAAATATAGTGTTCGAAGATGCATTTTCACCTGATTTTTTAAATATCAATCATAGTAATTTTATTCTCGCACGATTAATTTACTTGAGTTACCCGTGTTTATATTTGTAAACGAGAGAAAGCTTTTATGTAAACGAGAGAATTAATAAATTGAGGGAGATAAGAGAGATAAAGAGGGGAAAAAATGAGGTAGATTAAGAAGATAGGTAAAGAGATATAAAGAAATGGAGATAATTAAAGAGAGATTAAGAGATGAAGTTGACAGAATTTTTTTTAAAGAGGTAGGTAAAAAGAGACAAAGAAAGATAAATATGTACAAAGAGAGATAAAAATAGATATAGATGAAAAGATAAAAAGAGACAGAGAAAGATAGATAAAGAGAGATACAGAGATACAAATGTACATAAAAAGAGAGAGATGAAGAGAGATAAAAAGAGGTTGGGAGGGACGAAGAGATACAAAGAGACAAAAAAAAATTAAAAGAAAAAGAGATAAGGAGAGATTGAAACAGAAGAAGAGATACAAAGATAAAACGAGATAGATAAAGAGAGATGAGGAGATACAAAGAGAGATAAAAAGAGATAGATAAAGAGAGATGTGGAGATACAATTGAAGTAAAAAGAAATAGATAAAGAGAGATGAAGAGATACAAGGAGAGAAAAGGAGAAAAGAGATGAAGAGAGATAAAATAAATAAATAAATAAAAAATAGGAGAGATTAAAAGACCTCAATTTCCACTTAACAAGTTTCAGAATATCCTCCTGTCGTTTTCTTCTCTTCCTTTGATGTTTATGCAAGATATAAAGACAACGAGATAAGAAACTTTTAGATTAACGAAGTTCAAAAAACTCATCTCAGTTTAACTCTAGTTAAGAGGCGTTTTAATCAAAAAGGGGGATTTTGGTGTTTATTTTATTTTTTTATTTCATTATTTTTTTTATTGTTATTGCTGTTGTTGTTGTTGTTGTTTTTGTTTGTTGATTTTAATTCACTGATTTTGTGGGATTGCGTTTATTAGTGTCTTGTTTTTTTTTTCCTTTTTATATACTTTTTGAGTGGTTTATCTACTTATTTGTTTTTTTTTTATGTAATTCTACCTAATTCTCTGTCTTTCCTCTTGTTATCCGTGCCCCCCCTTCGTTGTTAACTCTCTTCTCCCTCTCTCTCTCCCGCTCTATCCTATTCTTCCTGCTTCCTTCTCCCTCTCCCTCCCTCCCTCCCCTATCATCTCCTTCCCTTTCCATCCCTCCCTCCTTCCCTTCCTTTCCTCTCTCCCTCTCCTACCTTCCCTCCTTCCTTCCTTCTCCCTCTCCTTCCCTCCCTCCTTCCATCTCTCCCTCTCCCATATACTCCGTCTCCCACCCTCTCTCTCTCCCTCCCTCCCTCCTTTCCTCTCTCTCCCTCTCCCACCTTCCTTCCTTCTCCCTCTCCCTCCTTCCCTCTCTCCCTCTCCCACTTTCCCTCCTTCTCCTTCCCTGTCTCCCGCGTTTCCTCTCTCCCCTCTCCCACCTTCCCACCTTCCTTCTCCCTCTCCCTCCTTCCCCCCCCTCCCTCTCTCTCTCTCTCTCTCTCTCTCTCTCTCTCTCTCTCTCTCTCTCTCTCTCTCTCTCTCTCTCTCTCTCTCTCTCTCTCTCTCTCTCTCTCCCTCTCTCTCTCCCTCTCTCTCCCTCTCTCTCTCCCTCTCTCTCTCCTCTCTCCCTCTCCTCTCCCTCCCTCCCTCTCTCTCCTCTCTCTCTCTCTCCCTCTCTCCTTCTCTCCCTCTCCCTCCCTCTCTCTCCCTCCCTCTCCCTCTCCCTCTCCCTCCCTCCCTCTTCCTCTTCCTCTCCCTCTCTCCCCCTCCCTCTCCCTCTCTCTCCCCCTCCCCTCCCTCTCCCTCTCCCTCCCTCCCTCCCTCCCTCTCCCTCTCCCTCTCCCTCTCCCCCTCTCTCTCTCTCTCTCTCTCTCTCATTCAGCCACCAAGATTAACCCCATCTTCGTCAGTGTTTACTCCTGACATATCAATAACCCGGGGACATGAGCGTCATCCTCTGTCACTGTGGATGGTGCGCTTGACAGGGATAAACTTCAGGAAAGACGAGGAGTGTGATGGCATGAAGGGTACGATGACAGGGGGGGCGCCAGCGAGAAAACTTTTGAAATGAGGCTATTTAGAAACGACAGATTAAAAGCTTCTCTTTTTTTAACGTTTTTTATATTGAATATGATTTTTTTTAATGATCGTATGTATTTTTTTAATGCTTAATTGTATTGATGATTTTTTTTGTTTGATATCTCGTTAAAGGGGATATTTTTTTATCTTTTTTTTTTACGCGTAACGGAAATAACCGTCATAACGAACTTTGTTTTAACGCTTCTTGAAGGCGACGGATTGAAAGCGGTTTGTTTTTTAAACGCTTAAAGAAAATAACTTCTACGACTATTTTTTTCTTTTTCTAGTATAGGTCGTTGAACTTTGTGTCTGTTTACATATCAGCTTGGTGGAAGACCGTCTTTAGAGAGATATCATCTGTTTTCTGTGGTTTATTGTAGGGTAATCATTAATATAATAATGATAATGATAATAAAATCTGGCATGCGTCCGGTATTTTTGTTTCAGATACGAAGGAAATGAAGTACCGTCTTCATCACCAGTACCGCCGTATCGTCATTACTTTTGCAGTTGTTTTTGTTGCAGTTCTATTGTCGCTATTATTTCCTCCCAATTAGTATTTATCATTTTGATCTCCATTATTCCCATCTCCATCCACACATTTATCAATGCAACGAATCACATTCACAAATCATGATATCTTCTTTCTCCACCACTGATTTTCCTTCATTTTCTTTTCATCTTTATCTTCTTCATAAAAGCTCATTTTTCCGTCGTCTGTCCTACTAACAGCAGTACCTTCCACATCGTTAGTCACGGACCCAAAGCTCATTTCAAAAGGAAAATCCCCTTTATGAAGCTGGTTCTTTCACAATCCCTGTCCATTGCTTTCTGATTCAATTTTCTCTCTTCTTTCCTTTCTCCTCCTTTAATCTCTTTCCCTCATTTCCCTTTCTCACGGTAAGCTCCTTTAAAAGAGCCCTTTTCATGAACAATAGTCCTTTCTTTCTTCACTATATTTTTTCTACTTTCTATTTTTTCTTTCTTCTACTTTTTCTTCTTCCTCTTTCTGTTCTATAGGTTCATTCCAAAAGCAATTAAATCCCCCGTTATATTCCACGTTCTTTCCCAATCACTCCAAGCACCATTTCGACTTCATTATCTTCTTCTTCTTCTTCTTCTATTCTTTTTCCTCCGTTTCCTGTTCCAACTGTAAGCAGTGCCGCCCACAGAGCCTATGTTCCCCAGGCACTCACGGATAATACCCTGAGTCCCTTCACTCTAAGAGGCTTTAAATTTCCTCAAGTGTTTCGTTGCATCATGTAAAGACTCCTTTCCCCGTACGCGTGTGTGTGTAAAGGTTTGTATGTTATTTTCATCATTTATTTGTGGAGAACGGTCCTCTGATATATTCTGATGTCCAAGAATTGATATAGAGATTACGGGTTTTGGGTTATTGTTTGAGTGGTTGAACGAGGAAGCAAGTTGTAATAATCTATGTATATATATATATATATATATATATATATATATATATATATATATATATATATATATATATGTATGTATACGTATATATGTATGATGTCTCTGTGTATCTCTCTATCTTATCCAAGTTTATTAATCATATTTGTATTATCCATAATTCTGTCTAGTATTATTCACATTGTTCGGTGTTGATGCCGCTTGTTGCTTTCCCTTCGACTTTCCCTCCTTGCCTAAACCCCTTTGCTGACAACGCGTCCGTCCCTCTGTCCCCAGCAGGAGCGCCGCCGTAGCCAGGAGTCCGAGGAAGAACCGGCGGACGATGACGGCGACGCCCCCGGCCGGCAGCGGTGGCAGCTAGGACGCGCCGCCCACCATGATGACGGAGACGGAGCTGGTGGTCCCCCGCGCCCCGGAAGCCTCCCACCTCCGCCCTGATGCCTCGTCGACGCCTGCACAGAAGGTCGCCGCCCGTCCCAGCGCCCTGCCCCGCCCGCGCCTCCTCGCCCGCGCCCCGCCCGGACACCGCCCCCAGAGCCACTCGTATCCTGGGACTTGCAAGGACTACCAAGGCATTTCTGGGGCGCCGCGCGTGTGTGTGATGGACCCCGAGGGCATCCCGAAGGAGGAGACTCGTGCGGGAGACTTCATGGGGCCTCGTCTTCCTGCCGGAGGCCACGCCCAGGCCCCGAAGGACAGCGACTGCGTGCTGTCCTACGTGCACACGAACGGCAGCATCGCGTACCCGCAGCTCAAGCACAGTTGTGATACGATGAACCCAAACATTCGCATAAACGTCGACGACGACGACGCCTTCCCGACGGGCCCCCTGAGGAGCAGCGACAGCTGGGACTCCTTCAGCACGAGCCCCGGCAGCAGCGAGAACGGCGACTCCGTGTCGAGCGGCAGCCGCGGCGAGGAGTTCTCGGAGGACTCTGAGGGCGACGGCTTCGTGGACTGCGGCCACGACGACTTCCCCTTCTGCCAGTGCCTCAACGAGAAGGCGGGGGGGCCGCCGGGGCTGCAGTGCGACCACGAGGAGTTCCCCTTCTGCGACTGCCTCGCCCGCGCCGCCGAGAGGAAGCACAAGAAGACGCTCGGCTACCGCCACCCGCGCGGCGAAGGGCGGCGGCGCCGAGGATACATCGGGCCGTCCTTGAGCGCTTTCAGGGACGCCGGCCTTGAGGTCTTCGACGAGACGGAGGAGTCCGACTTCCAGGAGTCCGAGACGGAGACGGGCACGCCCCTGGGACGGCACTCAGACGGCGAGACAGACACCGAGGGCGCCGGGGCGGAGTCCGAGGTCGAAGGAGCCGTGGGATACAACGGGAAGGAGTTGGACGAGGCCGCTGCGTCGGCAGGCCTCCTTGCGCCGCCCGGGCAGCCGCTGCGACGCGCGTCCATCGTCACGTGCGACAGCAGGAGGGCCTCCATCGTGACGAGTCCAGACCCCGTCAAGATCGCCGTGTTCGGGACCGACGGTGTCGGCAAGTCGGGTCAGTAGGTTGTTTGTGTGTATTTGTGTGATATTAGTACAGTATATAATATGTTCTACCCCACAACTATACCAAACAAACACAAAAATAAATGGTAAGTAAATTTGGGCTTTACACACTACCAGCTTCGACGCCATGAGCTCCTTCAGTATCCGGCCTTCAGCGTTTTCAAAACCAAAAATAATATTGACAGTAACAGTAACGATAATGTGATAATAAGAAGTGATAACATTAGCAATAAGAATTATAATATTTAATGATCATAATGATAACCGAAAACTATAGCCATAAAAAAAAATACAAAGATAAAAAACGCTTTCTTCGTACGAGATCCGGATTCTAATCCAGTGCGTTCTCCAAAGGGTGTTTACATATCCACATGAATCCGGCAAGAACTGACGAACGCTTTTGTTTATTCCGGAACTGCTAAAGGAAACGTTTCTATTTTTGTCCTTTTAGTAAACTGATTAATGGTCATCGGAGGAACAATTTAATAAAATATGGCACTATTTATGGATCAAAGACCCGGCTGAGCTTCTAATTAATGATCCTGACGTAATTAAGGTAACGTTATTAAGATGATAAGAGGTTTCTCATTTAGTGGCAGATGAAAGACAGGAAGATCACGACGGACTTCCGATGCGGTCGCTTGATGCTCTTTATTTGGTTTGGTGTGCGTGTGTGTGTGTCATATTCCTTATTTTGTGTGTAGGTGTATGTATATGAGAGAAAGGAGGGGCAGGGAATGATGGAGAGAGAGGGGGGGGGGAGGGAATGATGAAGAGAGAGATACAGACAGAAAGAAAGAACGAAAGAGAGAGGGAGAGAGAGACCTTAGTTAATTATAAACGTGTCTATTTTTTGTATATATGTGTCTGTGTAAGTGTACCTCTACAATGACTGAGTGAGTTGTTTTAAGCGTCTGTATGTGTGCTTCTTTGTTTTCATGGATACCCAACGTGTACGTCTTCATTTCTTTCAGGAAACGAATATACCCACAAGGGAGGTCCCAGTGCAAAACTGTAATCAAACTTTCTTGGTATTTATCATATCAGGGAGTCAGGGAACCTTCTACCAGGGCGTGATGGCGAAGTGGAAAGTGTGGAAACAAAAATGATGATTACAGCCGAAGAGTGATGATTGTGTGGTGAGAAAGGTGGCGGAAGTGTGATGAAATATGTGTGAAGTTGTGAGCTATACCAGTATGATTTTAAAATGCAATATTGTGAAAGATAAAAAGTGTGATGAAATATATGCAGTAAGATTATGTTGAAGTGGAAGAGCGAAAAATATGATTAACAAAGGTGTGATGTTGAGAGTGAGGAAAATGTGTAGAATATATTATTTAGAGCAATAAAAGTGTGATGAAATATACGTGACACTGAAAGAGTTGAAGATGTGATTAAAGAGAGTAAAAAGTGTGATGATATGAAAAAAACAGATATATACAAGAAACATTAAGATATTTCGAAAAGTGCTTCATCATAAAAAAATTCAAATGAAAATAAAATAAAAAAGAGGATAAAATTTCACAGCGTTTTCACCACCACCCTCCTCCCCCTCCCTCTTCTCTCAAATATGCCTCTTAGGGAAGTAATTTAAGATATTATAAATAATGACTGACATTTTGGTATTGGTGAGATGTGAATAAAATGATGGAGAAACAGATGGACAGATATTATACATAGACATATAATACGTCCAGTTTTATTTTTTATTATTATTCTTATATATATTTTTTTTCTCTCTCTCTCTCTTTCTTTCTTTCTTTCTTTCTTTCTTTCTTTTCTTTTTTCTTTTTTCTTTTCTTTTCTTTTCTTTTCTTTTCTTTCTTTTTCTTTCTTTCTTTCTTTCTTTCTTTCTTTCTTTCTTTCTTTCTTTCTTTTCTTTTCTTTTCTTTTCTTTTTTTTCTTTTTTTTTGGCTTTTTTAAGACATTTATTCGCACATTGTCACTTTTTACGTTGATCAGGGCTGTAAACATGATATTAGATATTAGGAAGCAAGAGATACAGGGTCTCATGATCTTAATAAGGGTAAAAAGGTGCTTATAAACACAAATTTTAGAACTTGCAAGAAATTCCGTTCGCATATAATTTCAGACAATATTTGCTTGCCAAGTTTAATGACTAACTTTATCCGAATGCATATCAAAACTATCTACATATTTCTGGAATTGGTGCATTATTTCCTTGCGGGGTTGCAAGGTTGGCTTTGAAAGTTTGTTTTTCGAAGCGAAATCTCTTTAAAGTTTTTAAATTTACACACACATTTTCTGATTCTCAGCTTAAACTCTCTTGCCGGGTCATAATGAATTACCTCCTGTCAGAAATATATCAGACGATATAAGCTCTTCCTCTTAGACTACAAGATGGATTAAACTGAATAATACATTAAAGCGAAAGGGGGAAAAATCGTTTATTGGGTGTGGTAATATGGCGGGCCAAGTGGGTGTAGCAAGATGGAGGATCACTTAACCTTCTCATCCATGAATCCGTAAACACGTACGCGAACGTCCAAAGAGAACACTTAATCCTATTGGAGTGATACACGAACGCTGAAAATACTTGACAAGAAAGATTTCTTATATTCATAAATAAAGAGTTAAATGAGATCTGATAAAATATTATATTCTTGGTCCGAAAACGATGAAAATGCCACGTACGTCAGAAAACGAGAGATTAAAAGCGATACAAAAAATAAAGAGATAAAAGCTAAAAGAACGATCTTTATTAACGCTCATTTGGCGCAGATTAAATGGAGATTTAGAGCTGTCTCGCGGCAAATTAGGCATATCTTCCGTGTAAATCATAAGCTATTCGTTTAAATATCAATGTATTTTCCATTTTCGTGAGTCATTTTTACACCAGTCGTGTAGATTCGTTCCTTCTAAATGTAGAAATTGAAAAAAAAACAATAATGTGGAACAGTTTATTCTACCGTCAGTGCATCGAGGAATAATAAAAAAAGGGTTTCTCCGCGTAATTAGCTATTATCAACGAAATTGGTTTTCGATCTTTCATCCACTTGTCCCTTTTCTTTGTTTTCTTGACTCCACCTCCCCTAGCTCTTTCTCTATCTATCTATCTCTGTCCCGCTCTCTCTCTCTCACACACGCCATCTCTCTCTCTCTCTCTCTCTCTCTCTCTCTCTCTCTCTCTCTCTCTCGCGCGCGCGCTATGTCTGTCTCTCTATCTATCTACCTCCCTCTCTATCCCCCTCTCTCTCTCTTTCTCTCTCTGTCACCATCTCTCTCCTTCACCAGTCTCTCCCTCACCATTCTCTCTCTCTCTCTCTCGCGCGCGCGCTCTTACCCGATCACTCGCTTTCCAGTTCACCCTCTCCCTTTTTACCCTCTCCCTCTCCTCGCCCATCCTATCCCTCTCTCTCCTCTCCCATCCTATCCCTCTCTCTCCTCTCTCTCCACTCTCTCCCCTCTTCTTCCTTCCCCCTTCAAAACCTGCGTCCTAATTGGCTCCCCCCTTCGCTCCCGCCCGCCAATCGCCTCCTTCCTCTGCAGCGACATCTATCACCGGCAGATGGCGCGCGCGGTGAGGATAACTGCTGCTCTTAACCGTTATTATTGTCGCTACATTTTCCTTTTTAGTGGTGCTGTTTTTTCGTCTATTTTTTTCAGTTTATTGTTGATTCTTTGTTTTATTTTTCATTGTGTTTTTTTCGTATTTGTGATTATGTGTATGGGAGGAGGGGCCATGTTTGCGTTCGTAAATGAGAGAAAAGAAAAATATCCCGCTCTTTCTCTATCTCTACCATAGCTTTCCTTTTTTTTTATTCCTTTCATTATACTAACCGCAACGGAAGATGAACAATACAGTGACACAATAAAGCGAAAATAGATTAAGAATAACGACACCATAAGCAGCAATAACAGAAACAATATCCATAAAGAAAAGGTAGATTTGGCGAGCACAATATATCTGTATCAAATAAATGCTATTGGATTCTGTCGGCTAGTATTAATATATAACGTTACGACATGAGGGTCTCTATATCAATAATGTCTTTCATATCGTCTGTGGATGTGGATATTTGCATGTTTTTTTTTCTCTCTTTTCTTTTCTTTTTTTTTTTTTTTTTGTTATCTTTACTGTCTGTCTGTCTTCACTTTCTCTCTCTCTATCTCTCCTTCCTTCTCCCTCCACCTCTCTCCCCCCTCCTCTCTCTCCCTCTCCTTCTCTCTCCCTCTTCCTCCCTCTCCCTCTCTTTGTCTCCCTCTCCTTCGTCTCCCTCTCCTTCTTCCTCCCTCTCCCTCCCTCCCTATCCTTCTTCCTCTCTTTCCCTCAATCTCCCTCTCTCCTCTCTCTCCCTCCCTCCCTCCCTCCATCCCTTTCTGCCTCTCCCTCCCTTTCCCCCTCCTCTCTCTCCCCCTCCTCTCTCCCCTCCCTCCTTCCTCCCTCTCCTCCTTCCTTCCTCCCTCTCCCTCCCTCCTTCTCCCCCTCCTTCCCTCTCTCCCTCCCTTTCTCCCTTCCCCTCTCCCTTCCTCTCCCTCTCCCCACGACATAACGACGCCTCTTCTGCACCTCCCCCCCCCCCCCCCAACGACAGCGACTAATTGTTGTTATGCTTGGAAGACCCCGCGCGCGCGTGTGTGTGCGCATGTGTGTGCGTGTGTGTGCGCATGTGTGCGCATGTGTGGGCGTGTGTGTGTGTTGTGTTGGTACCGTTTGGGTCCTCGAGTGCTCTTGCCTTGTCGCTCTTGACTCGCTTTATCTCGCCTTGTCTCGCTCTTTGTTTCGTTTTGTCATGGTTTGTGTCGTTTTGTTTCGTTTTGTCTCGTTTTATTTCGTTTTGTCTCGTTTTATTTCGCTTTGTCTCGCTTTGTCTCGCTTTGTCTCGCCTTGTCTCGTATCATATCGCTTTGTCTCACTCTGTCTCGCTTTGTTTCGTCCTGTGTCCCTGTCTCGCTTTATCTCGCTTTATCTCGTTTTGTTTCGCATTTCTCGCTTTGCCTCGCCTTTTCTTTGCTTGTGTCTCTCACTCTCTTTTCGTTTATTCACAATCCCTCATTCTCTTTTTCTTTCTCTTTATTTCCTTCTTTATTTCTCGTTCTTGTTTCCTCTCTCTTTCGCTTTGTCTTTTACTCTATTTAGTTCTCACCCTCTCTTTCTCTTTCTCCTTTTCTTTCTTTCTTTCCCTCTCTCTCTCTCTCTCTCTCTCTCTCTCTCTCTCTCTCTCTCTCTCTCTCTCTCTCTCTCTCTCTCTCTCTCTCTCTCTCTCTCTCTCTCTCTCTCCCTCTCTCCCTCTCCCTCTCTCTCTCTCTCTCTCTCTCTCTCTCTCTCTCTCTCTCTCTCTCGCTATCTCTCTCTCTCCCTCTCCCTCTCCCTCTCCCTCTCCCTCTCTCTCTCTCTCTCTCCCACTCCCTCCCTCTCTCTCTCTCTCTCCCTCTCCTCTCTCCCTTCTCTCTCTTCCTCTCCCTGTCCCTCTCTCTCTCCCTTCCTCTCCCCACCTCTCCCTGTCTCTCTCTCTCCCTTCCTCTCCCTCCTCTCCTCTCTCCTCTCCCTCTCCCTCTCCCTCTCCCTCTCCCTCTCCCTCTCCCTCTCCCTCTCCCTCTCTCTCTGCCTCTCTCTCCCTCTCTCCATCTCTCTCTCTCTCTCCTTTAATTTCTCGAGAACAAAGCAACATGTCTCCTAGTTCACGAATCCTCAATATAGTTCTCTCATTAAATCTCTGGAGGATCTCGGGAATGTCATAGACTAGAGAGGTATAAATAAATACATACATACTTACACACGACCACGCACACACCCAAATGCACACACACATGCACTTACATACGCTTACACACATGCTTACATACATGCCTACAGACGCACAATTACACGCATAGGTGTGTGTGTTTGTGTCAAGAAAGAGAGGGATAAACAGAGATAGAGGGAGAGAGAGAGAGACAGAGAGAGAGAGAGAGAGAGAGAGAGAGAGAGAGAGAGAGAGAGAGTGAGAGAGAGAGAGAGAACAAAACAGAACAGAAGAGAAAGGAATGAAAGAGAGAGAGGGAGAGAAAGAGATAGAGAGAGAGAACAAAACAGAACAGAAGAGAAAGGAAACGAAAGAGAGAAAGAGATAGAGAGAGAGAGCAAAACAGAACAAAAACTAAAGGAAACGAAAGGGAGAGAGACAAGAGATAGAGAGGGCGAACAAAACAGAAGAGAAAGGAAACGAAAGAGAGAGAGAAAAAAAGATAGAGAGAGCAGAACAGAAGAGAGAGGAAAGGAAACAGAGAGAGAGAGAGAGAGAGAGAGAGAGAGAGAGAGAGAGAGAGAGAGAGAGAGAGAGAGAGAGAGAGGAAAAGAGATAGATAGAGAGAACAAACAGAACAGAAGAGAAAGGAAACGAGAGAGAGAGAGAGAGAGAGAGCAAAAGAAAACAGAAGAGAAAGGAAACGAAAGGGAGTGAGAGAACAGAACAGAAGAGAAAGGAAACGAAAGAGAGAGAGAAAAAAAAGAGATAGAGAGAGAGAACAGAACAGAAGAGAAAGGAAACGAAAGAGAGAGAGAGAGAGAGAGAGAGAGAGAGAGAGAGAGAGAGAGAGAGCAAAACAGAACAGAACAGAAAGGAAACGAAAGAGTGATAGGGAGAGAGAGAACAAAACAAAAGAGAAAGGAAACGAAAGAGAGAAAAAAAACAAGAGATAAAGAGAAAGAACAAAACAGAACAGAAGACAGAGGAAACGAAAGAGAGAGAGAGAGAGAGAACAAAACAGAACAGAAGAGAAAGGAAACGAAAGAGAGAGAGAGAGAGAGCAAAACAGAACAGAAGAGAACGGAAACGAAAGAGAGAGAGAGAGAGAACAAAACGAAAGAGAAAGGAAACGAAAGAGAGAAAAAAACAAGAGATAGAGAGAGAGAACAAAAGAGAACAGAAGAGAAAAGAAACGAAAGAGAGAGAGAGAAAAAGACATAGAGAGAGAGAACAAAAGAGAACAGAGGAAAAAGGAAACGAAAGAGAGAGAGAGAGAGAGAGAGAGAGACAAAAAGAGAACAGAAGAGAAAGGAAACGAAAGAGAGAGAGAGAGAGAGAGAGAGGAGAGAGAGAGAGAGAGAGAGAGAGAGAGAGAGAGAGAGAGAGAGAGAGAGAGAGAGAGAACAAAAGAGAACAGAGGAAAAAGGAAACGAAAGAGAGAGCCCCGCACACAAACACCGACCCACAGCACCAAACCCCGCTACGGCACATCAGGGACACCCCACGCAGCCTCCCTCCGTTCCCAGCGTGCAATTGCAGCTTGCAACAGTTGGCTAAGAGGTGCTGCTGGGCGGGAGACAAGCCTGTCCCAAGCACTTTCGCAGATAGAGGAGAACTGAA
>NC_091572.1:33927997-33932997 GCF_042767895.1 Penaeus vannamei | reverse complement strand
TCTTCTACCGTTTAACGATTTTGGCGTTAGTGAAATCGGCATACCAGCCCGTAGACTTTTGTCACGTTGTTAATACCGCATAATATTCTTTTTAATGTTA
This sequence comes from Penaeus vannamei, assembly GCF_042767895.1. NCBI lineage: Eukaryota > Metazoa > Arthropoda > Malacostraca > Decapoda > Penaeidae > Penaeus > Penaeus vannamei. The sequence continues at coordinate 33,932,897 of NC_091572.1, read as the reverse complement.
CCGTATTATGCAAGGTACATAAAGGCAGGTAGGTCCACTTTCATATAGAAATTGATTTTCTTACCAACAATATTCTGACGGTAGTTAATGATTAGAAACTCTTCGTTATTACTAATAAAAGGCGAAAATTTGTATTTAATGATAAATATCTCGTGATAAATTGAATAGATTATAAAAATGATTACGCATCTAGCTATAGCTGATATCTCACACCGCGCTCTCATTGGCTAACCGTGATGACGTCATTACCTCACTTAACCAGCAGCAGCAGTAGTAAAATAAAGTCAACATCACCAACATGGACAACATCATCAGTATGTTAACTAAAGTACCCCCTCTCCATCAACAGCGGAGACCCTTACGAGACAAGATAAAAGAAAGAAAAAAAATAACAATGAGCTCTGAATTATTGCCTCGAAAACAGGCACTCATTCCTGTGTTTGCTTTCCACTCAGCTGGGTGTAGGTCTGCTTGCCCGCCACCTGCCATCACGTGCTACTAATTAGAGCGGAATTTCCCCTTCTTTTGTGTGGTGCCATGGCCTTTATGAACGGAGAAAAAGAGAGGGGGAGAGCGGAATGGAGAGAGAGAGAGAGAGAGAGAGAGAGAGAGAGAGAGAGAGAGAGAGAGAGAGAGAGAGAGAGAGAGAGAGAGAGAGAGAGACAGACAGACAGACAGACAGACAGACAGAGTCAGACAGACAGACACATACAGAGACAGATTGAAAGAGAGAGGCAGACAGGCAGACACAGAGGTAGAGAGAAAGAGACAGAGACAGACAGAAGGGGAGAGAGACAGAGATAGAGTCAAACAGACAGGTAGACAGAGAAAGAGACACAGACACAGAGAAAGAGAGGCAGACAGAGACAGAAAAAAACAGAGAGAGAGACAAAGGACGACAGAGGCGGAGGCAGAGAAACAAGCAGACAGAGACAGGCAGAGAAAAAGAGAGAGAGAGAGACAGGAAAAGAGAAGCAGACAGACATAGACAGAGAAAAACAAAGGCAGAGGCATACAGAGACAGAGACGATAACAAACAGACACGGAGAAAGAAAGCGATGGAGAAAGAGAGCGGCAAAGGCAGAGAGAGAAACGAACATAGAGACAGAGAGAAACATAACGCTAGAGTGAATACACGAGGGGAGGGAGGAAGAAAAGGATAAACCAACAACAATGACATTCAAAAACCGCCCTTCGATGTAATCCCAGGAAAGGCATTAAACCGTGTTCTGTTCTGAGCCGAGAAATTGAAATAAGTCGGGTCTAATAAGTTGTGAATTCTGAGAACTAATCTATATACATAGCAGGGAATGATAGAGACAGAGAGAAAGTGTGGCGGACAGACAGTTAGACAGAGAGAGTGTGAGAGACAAAGGAAGAGAGATAGAGAAAGAGAGGCAGACAGATCGAGACAGAGAAAGAGAGGCAGACAGACAGAGATAGAGAAAGAGAGAGAGTGAGAGGCAGGGACCGAGAAAAAGAGAGACAAGAGAGAGAAATAAGGAGACAAGAGATCGACAGAGGGAGAGAGAGAGAGATAAGAACAAATAGCCAGAAAAAGAGATAAAAATATAACGATTGAGTGAATACATGAGAGGAGGAGTGAGGGGATGGAGAGGGGAGGGGAAGGGGAAGGAGAAGGATAAACCAACAACAGTGACAAAGACTTGTTCAGAGATCGCTCTTCGAAGTAATCCCAGATAAGACCGTTATCGTCCTTCTAATTAAGACCGGGATGTTTAATTAAAGATTAAAGATTCCCTCGTTTTAACGGCGACACTCGACTTTCTGCCGTAATGCTTCGTAATCCGTGGGATATACATCAGTAGTTACAGCATTAAAGGTATGTCTCTCTATCTGTCTGTCTGTCTGTCTGTCTGTCTGTCTGTCTCTCTCTCTCTCTCTCTCTCTCTCTCTCTCTCTCTCTCTCTCTCTCTCTCTCTCTCTCTCTCTCTCTCTCTCTCTCTCTCTCTCTCTCTCTCTCTCTTTTATTTCTACATCGCAAGAACCTTTTTATTTATTCATTGTTACTTTTATTCTAATAATAAAAAAAAAGTTTTTTTTTCGAAGATACGAAAGAGAGAAAGGTGGAGGGAGAGTGTGTGTGTGTGGGGGGGGGGGGGGGTAAGAGAGATAGAGAGGAAAGAAGAAGAAAGAAGAAGAAAGAAAGAAGGAGAGAGAGGAGGGGGCGTGTTTCTCAACATTTAGATTTCCTCTCTAACACTCGGAAGACAAACCAAATAAGAAAAAAATATATCTCTTAATGAGACCGGATTCTAAAGGAAATCCCCCAAGAACCCTTCTACGTGCCACCTCGAAACATAAACAAAAGAATGTCGCCGAGAATATTGAGAGAAGGCTTTAATCGGCTTTGGAGGGTTCGATCCAAATGATAGCCAATCAGTTGCAGGCTTGAAATCGACTTGACCACATAATATAAGACGTTTCATAAGGTTCAAGTAGTTTTCATTATTCATTTTTACGATCTCTCTCTCTCTCTCTCTCTCTCTCTCTCTCTCTCTCTCTCTCTCTCTCTCTCTCTCTCTCTCTCTCTCTCTCTCTCTCTCTCTCTCTCTCTCTCTCTCTTTTATTTCTACATCGCAAGAACCTTTTTATTTATTCATTTTTACTTTTATTCTAATTAAAAAATAGTTTTTTTTTCGAAGATACGAAAGAGAGAAAGGTGGAGGGAGAGTGGGGGGGGGGGTAAGAGAGATAGAGAAGAAAGAAGAAGAAAGAAAGAAGGAGAGAGAGGAGGGGGCGGGATTCTCAACATTTAAAATAAGATTTTCTCTCTAACACTCGGAAGACAAACCAAATAAGAAAAAATATCTCTTAATGAGACCGGATTCTAAAGGAAATCCCCCAAGAACGCTTCTACGTGCCACCTCGAAACATAAACAAAAGAATGTCGCCGAGAATATTGAGAGAAGGCTTTAATCGGCTTCGGAGGGTTCGATCCAAATGATAGCCAATCAGTTGCAGACTTGAAATCGACTTGACCACAAGATATAAGACGTTTCATTAGGTTCAAATAGTTTTTATTATTCGTTTTACGATCTCTCTCTCTCTCTCTCTCTCTCTCTCTCTCTCTCTCTCTCTCTCTATATATATATATATATATATATATATATATATATATATATATATATATATATATATATATACACACATATATTTTTTTTTTCTTTCTTTCTTTCTTTCTTTCTTTCTTTCTTTTTTCTTTTTTTCTTCCTCTTCTTCTTTCTTTCTTTATTTTTTTTTCTTCTTCTTCTTCTTCTTTCTTTTTTCTTCTTCTTCTTCTTCTTTTTTTTTTCTTCTTCTTCTTCTTCTTTCTTTCTTTCTTTTTTTTCTTCTTCTTCTTCTTTCTTTCTTTTTTTTTTGTCATTACCATTTTAATTATTGTCATTGTTATCATCATCATTAGTTGTAATAAAAGTCGTATCATTATTACCTCCGCCAAGGGGGTTGTGTTTTTGGCAGCGTTATTTGTTGGTCAGTCGGCTAGCAGGATAAATAAAAAAAATAAAAACAGATTTTTATTAATCTAATTAGTCGGATTAGTTATTAATTATTAGTTAGTTATTAATTATTATTATTAGTTATTAATTATTATTAATTATTAATTAATTATGAGTTATAATTATTAAAGATTAGTCATTAATCTAATTAATCTAATTATTATTCTAATTAGTCGGCTAGCAGGATAAATAAAAAAATAATAAAAACAGAATTTTATCAATCTTTTACCAGATATGTGCCTTAGTCCAAATTAGAGCTATTAAATTTTGGCGGTAATCCGGATCCAAGATTTTTTTTTAAGGATTCATTAGCATTTCGAACACAGTGGACTTGAGAAAGAGGCGATTTTAATGTAATTCTTCAAGTGTGAATATTTTCATTACGCCAGTTACCCTATTGCCGTGGCGGAGGTATGCGCTCTCTGCGTGCTTCTAGTTATGGCCGTTATTATTATTGTTATCATGAGTCTACTCAAAGGAAAATTAAAGGAATAATTATGTCATCATCGTCAATTTGGAAATATTAAAAAAAAAATTGTACATCGGACACTTTATTTTCCTTTTTTTATCATTATTACTATTTTTATTTTTCTTATTATTTTTTTTTGTTTGTTTGTTTTTGCTTATTGTAGTATACTTTTCATACACGTGTCTTTATGCATAGAAAACGGCGGACTGATTTGATCGCTTTAGCTAATTTATTACCCAAATTATCTTCTACGCACAAAAAAAAGAAAAAAAAAAGAAAAAGTGCCGAATATAGGACACTAAAAAACATGAAAATCCCTTTAGTTGGCATATTGGCCTCTATCCCCTGACTCTTTTAGGGTTAAAATCAAATGCCACTTTATACACGCGTTGGATGCATAACACTGTCTTGTTTTTCTATTAATAGATTATGAGGAAAAAAAAAAAAAACGTTCAACTGATAAAGGCGACACACTGTAGCATCAAGATAGGAAAAAAGCCCTTTTATGCTTTGCTGTCTTTTTGTTCCGCAAACGACTATGTATATTGCGAAGAAAAATATTAGTGCTTTAAACTACATACTCATTACCAACCTTTTTATTTTACTTTTCGATTATTGATTTTTTTTTTATTGCAACAGTCAACAAGAGATTTAATCTGATGCTCCTTTGACATAGTATTACACGCCTTTGATGTATGTACGTGAAAAAATCTATTTGTTTATATTCATTTGCTTACCTGCACGTGTCTGGGAGGGTGTATGTGCGTATGTACCTGCAAGTACAAATAACAAAGATCTGTCATAAATCACACAAAAAAAAAAAAAACATTAATATGATTGCATATAAATAATTATTTCAGTGACACTCAAATGTCACACTTAAAGGACCACTGCCGGTCAAACATTCCTT
>NC_091572.1:33912997-33917997 GCF_042767895.1 Penaeus vannamei | reverse complement strand
TGTGTGTGTGTGCGTGTGTGAGTGTGAGTGTGTGTGAGTGCGTGTGTGTGTGTGGGTGTGTGAGTGTGTGTGTGTGTATGAGTGTGAGTGTGTGTGTGTGTGTGTGTGTGTGTGTGTGTGTGTTAGTGTGTATGCGTGTGTGAGTGTGCGTGAGTGAGTATGTGCGAGCGCGCGCGTGTGTATGTATCAAAAAGCACCACAGGAGGCGTGCACCACCAACCCCGCAATTAACAGAGAGCAAGAAACGGCCGAGGCATTTTCCGTTCCTGCGGGGCCGTCACTTCCAGCGCCGCCATAATTCCAACCGCAGACTCAGACCCCGACATTTTCGCCGCGTGAAAAATCCGGAAACAATTTCCCGCCAATTCTCATGGAGAGCGCGCTTATGCAGATGCGTTTGAGTTATCTGTGAAATGGTTTTGTTTGCTCTGGCCGCGCGCTTGTTGGGGAGAGAGAATGGGAATGTGGTTAAACGGCGAGCACGTATATATTCCTCTACATGCGTGGATATGCTTGTATTATATCTTTTTCCCTATGTAAGAGAAAATGGCATGAATGTGGAGACGTTCGTATATCAGTGACGTCATGGAGGTGTTCGTTCGTGTAAAAGTGACGTCATGGAGTCGTTCGTTCGTGTAAAAGTGACGTCGTGATGTTCGTTCGCGTAAAAGTGACGTCATGGAGGCGTTCGTGTGTGTAACATTTACGTCGTGGAGGCGTTCGTGTATGCAATGACGTCATGAAGGCACAAGCATAAGAATAACATTATGCAAGCGCTTATGTATTGGTGACTTTGTGTTCGTGTATATAACAGTGGTGTCTTGAAGGCGTTCGTGTAACAGTGACGTTTGAAGGCGCCCTTATAGCGATGCAAAACAGTAGTCTTATTTTGATATTAGATATAGCGAATATGATCTTTTTGTGTATGTCTACCCATATATGTATAACAGACAAATCTTCGCCGTTACATGGGTTTTAATATTTAAGTTGTTTTAGAAAACCGTACATTATGGAATTTTTAATGTGAAGGGGACAGCTTGTTCGATAATGGAATGTAAAAATGTCGAAAGGTACTGAAAGAAGCTCATGAGATTCGAGTTGGTGATGAAGATTATGGTAATGAGGATGAGTAACAGTAGCAATGATGATATGATAGAGGTTATGCTGATACTATACTACTGATAATACACACACACACACTCACGTACACACACACACACAGACACACACACATGTACACAAACACACACAGAGACACACAAACGCAAACACAAACACACACAAACAGACAGACAAATATCACCAATCCCCCATCCCCCCCCCACACACCATCACATACCACCAACCCTACCCCCCTCCACCCCTCCCAACCACCGACGACCACGCCCCCCCACCCTACCCCACCCTCCCCCCCCCCCCCTCCCCCTCCCCCCTCCCCCCTCCCCACCCTAACCTCTCTCCCTCCACCCCTCCCTAACCACCTCCTCCCCCACCCCTACCCACCCTCCCCCTCCCAACCACCTCCTCTCCCTCCCATCCCCCTCCCCCTCCCAACCACCTCCTCTCCCACATCCCCCCTCCCCCGCCACACTAACCACGACCCCCCTTCCCCCGCAGCCCTGATCGTACGACTGCTGACCGGCCGCTTCATAGGGGAGTACGACCCCACGATGGAGGCCGTCTACCCACCCTCCCCCTCCCCCCTCCCAACCACCTCCTTCCCCCTCCCTCCCTCCCCCTCCCAACCACCTCCTCCCCCCCTCCCCCACCCTCCCTCCCCCTCCCCAACCACCTCCCAACCTCCCCCTCACCCCCCTCACCCTCCCAACCCCCCTCCCAACCACCTCCTCTCCCCCTCCCAACCTCCCCTCCCCCTCCCCCGCCACACTAACCACGACCCCCCCTTCCCCCCGCAGCGCTGATCGTACGACTGCTGACCGGCCGCTACATAGGGGAATACGACCCGACGATGGAGGCCGTGTACAGCTACCAGTTCCCGCTCGAGGGGTACGACCTGCCGCTGCAGGTCATGGACACGGCGGGGCATGTGAGTGTTGGGGGGGCGGGGTGGATGAGGGGGAGGTGGATGAGGGGGATGAGGGGAGGGTGGGTGGAACGGGTGAGGTGGTTGAGGGAAAGGATGAATGAGGTGGATGAGGGGAGGGTGGATAGAACGGATGAGGAGGTTGAGGGGAAGGATGAGTGAGGTGGATGAGAGGAAGGTGGATGGGGAAAAATGGACGAAGTGGATGACAAAGGAAATGGATCGGTCGGATGGAATGGATGATAAAAGAGGTGGATGAGGGAAAATGAATGAGGAATGAGAGGAATGGGGAGGAGGAGGAGGAAAAGGAGAAAGAAGAGAGGGAGAAGAAAAAGGAGGAGGAGAGGAAGAGGAAGAAGAGGAGAAGAAGGAGGAGCAGGAGGCGAGAGGAGAAGGAGGAGGAGCCGAAGGAGCAGAAGGAGGAGGAGAAGGAACAGAAGAAGAAGGAGGAAGAGGAGACGGTAATGGAAGTGGAGGAGAAGGAAAAAGAGAAGAATAAAGAGAAGGAGAAGGAGAAAAAAACAAGGAGGAAGAAATAGAAATAAAAGAAGGGGATGAGGCCATGGAAGTGGAGGAGGAGGAGAAAGAGACGAAGGTGAAACAGTAGGAAAATTATATGAATATACTGATCTATTGCTGCAAGGAAAAGAGGGATCAAAATATCTTCATACATTTTCTTTTCAATTTTGTTTATTCTTCACTCTATACTGTGTAAATTTAAAACATGTATATTGGCAAAAAAAAATATGATTATATTAATTAGTGGAATCTTCCTGATATCAGAGATGATAAATAAGTAAGCACGCAGGAAAAAATATATTTGTAAAAGATAGTATTATTATCATGATTATCAAAGTTTATACCCCAGAGATAATAATGATTTTTTTTCTATTTTTTTTCTTTTTTTTTGTATGTGTTATTACATTAATGAACTTCGATGATCCTTCAAAAAAAGTATTTTCTTCTAGATTTTTCTCAAATCAACTGGATCTTAATCAATTCGTATTTTTAAAAAATAACGTCCTCCTCCTTGTGTATAAAAAAGCGAAATAGAGATTGATTGAGCGTTGCACAGACAACTAATCTTGTGAGAAAAGACCATTTTTTTGTGGGTCTTCGTCCGGTGATTGGTTTAGTAGCCAGCTTGATGAAGACTTAGGAAATAAAATGTTTCGCTCACGTGATGTTCTAAGAAAACGAAAGAAAGGAAAAGAAATGGTGTCCCTTTATATAGATTTCTATACTGAGCGTATGAGAGGATCGCTGTGTATACCTGCAGATGGACAGGTATTTATTTATCTATTTATTTATTTATTTATCTAATCATTCCTACATTTATTCATTCATGTATGTATTCATTTGCTTATCTATTCATTCACTTATTCTATATTATAACTAATGTAGACATTGGTCAGTAAAACATGATAATAGATGGATAATATATATTCATTCATTCATTCATTCGCCTGCCCACTCATCCCACCCGCACTGCACCCCAGCGTCCCTCCGCTCTCTGACAGGCCGGCGCCGCGTCTCGTTGCAGGTGGACGTGGTGGAGGCGGGCCGCGAGGCGCAGGTCTCGTGGGGCGACGGCTTCATGCTCGTGTTCTCCCTGACGTCGCACTCGTCCTTCGCCGCCCTCAGCCGCCTCCGTCGGGTCATCCTCGAGCTGACCCCGGGGGCGCCGCGGCCGATGGTCCTCGTGGGCAACAAGGCCGACCTGAGCCACGCCCGCGAGGTCAACCCGGACGAGATCCGCGACCTGGTAGACTGCTGGGGCTGCGACTACTTCGAGGTGGCGGCGCCGGAGCCGTGGGACGTGGTGGTGCGGCCCTTCACGGCGCTCTACCAGGCCGTGCTCGAGAGCCGGGGGACCTAAGCGCGCGCCGGGAGCCCTCAGGTCCTCGCAAGGGCGCCGGGAGCCCCGAAGACCTCGCAAGGGCGCCGCGGAGCTGGTCGGTAGTTCGGAGAGCCACCGCACAAGGTAACTAGACGTCCCTGGCTGACTGTAAGAGAGAAAAGCCTCTCTCGAACTCTCGAAAGGATTTCTTTTGAAAACGATTCGGCGTGGACTCCTGAGTGAGTTTTGGAACATGGACGCGACTCGCTGGCAAGGACGGCGACTGGAAAATACAGGTGAATTTGACGGTGATTTGAAGGAAAGTGACATTGGTGGCTGTGTGACTAAGCTGCAGGTCTCGGTGTTTCATTTGCACACGGATCAGCAAATTCGATTTTATCCATCCAACACATTCGGTGATACAACGCTGGTTCAATCTTCTGCATCTATCTGTTCATCCTTCTCTATCTACCTTTCTGTTTATTTGTCTGTCTGTCCTTCTCTCTCTCTCTATCTATCTATCTATCTTCATATATCTATCTTTATCTATCTATCTTTCATCTATCTATCTCTCTGTGTCTATCTATCTATTTATCTATCCACCAATCTATATATCTATCATTATATCTACTTACCTCTATCTTTGGATTTCGACAGATATATATCACTGTTTTTATCAATATCATTGTTGATATCACTGCAATTTCATAACCATTATTATCATCATGTCTTTTCAGTTTAGACTTTTAAAAATTGAAAAGAGGAATAAAAACAGAAATAAACAGTTTACAAGACCAGCCAAGTCGACACAGAAACCGTTAAGAAAACTTTAATTTTCTTAGCTGCATCTCGTATTTCAAGAGCTTTGATGTGATCAATGTTGCAATGCTGAGGATACTGAAATAAAAGCTGATTTATACCCGCAGGTATTTTTATTTCTTATAATTCTTTTTTTTCCTTTACTTAGCATGGAAATAGTGTCGTCCTTTTCTTCGGTATGAAGACTTCTATATACCTTCAAAGACAAGGTATATAGAAGACGTAGATGAACACTTAGCCTATTCAACACACAAATGAAAGTGACGGAACCTTGTTCATTACGACAAATGTAGAAGA
>NC_091572.1:33882997-33897997 GCF_042767895.1 Penaeus vannamei | reverse complement strand
GGGAGATGATGGAAAAGGGAAGAAGGGAAGAAGGGGGAGATGATTGGGAGTGGAAAGGGGGAGGAAGGTGAAAGGAAAAACAAAGAAAGGGGGAGAAGTAAAGAAGGGGATGAGAGGAGAAGAGAGAGACAGAGACAGAGAGAAAGAGAGAGAGAGAGAGAGAGAGAAAGAGAGAGAGAGAGGGAGTGAGAGAGAGAGTGAGAAAGAGAGAGAGAGAGAGAGAGAGAGAGAGAGAGAGAGAGAGAGAGAGAGAGAGAGAGAAAGAAAGAGAGCAAAAGACAAGAATGGAGAGAGGAAGGAGATGCAAATGACTGGAGATGGAGAGGATAGGAGAAGAAGGAGGAGGGTAAAGAGGCGATTACAAAGAGGAAGGGAGACAAGGGAAGACGAAAAGTTGTAAAGAAAGGGAGAAGAAAGGAGAGAATGAGGGAGGAGGAGGATAGGAGAAAAAAAAGAAAGATCTATCAACATTATCAGCTGTGTTGATCCATCTATTCAAACTGCGCGAGAAAGTTAATTATGCTATTTAACTGTGATTCATAAGCCAAGGAAATTAGAAATAATTAAATTAGCATATTTCGGGTTAACATATATTAATCAAAGGAGAAATACTAAATGAACTTACGGATGCATTCAAGGAAAAAAAATATATATATATATTCCTCTTATACAGTGTTAATTACAGCAGACACATTAGATAACAAACTATTTTCTTTCTCCTGTTTCTTCTTCTTCTTCTTCTTCTTCTTCTTCTTCTTCTTCTTCTTCTTCTTCTTTGGAGTGAGCTTTCTCGTGCCTTCTTCAAGACGCCATTTGGATTCTGAAAAAAGTGTATGTAGGAGCAAAAGTGGCATATATATTCAAACATACATATATATATATATATATATATATATATATATATATATATGTATATGTGTGTGTGTGTGTGTGTGTGTGTGTGTGTGTGTGTGTGTGTGTGTGTGTGTTTGTGTGTTTGTGTGTTTGTGTGTTTGTGTGTCTGTGTGTGTGTGTGTGTGTGTGTGTGCATGTGTGCGTATGTAACGATATTTTTAAAATCTGTCAGTTTATCATATAAAATTATTATGTAGACATTTTATGAATAAATCGCTCTTTCTCTGTCTCTTTCTATTTCTCTCTTTGTCTTTGTCTTTGTCTTTCTGGTTTTCTTTCTCTGTCTCTTTTTCTTTTGTTTCTCTCTCGCTACATAGATATAAGATATATAGATAATAATATAATTGGAGATAGAAATAGAGTATGACAGATCCATACATACATACACATATAGCTACATATATAGACAAATAAACAGACAAAGAGACAGACAAATAAGCACTTATGCGTTATCTGTATCCATACTTCCAAAACAACGTATCCCCAAGACACGAAATTACACGTAAGTTCTTGCTCTGAAACTCAATGACTCAATTCACACTAGAATATTCGTACGATAAAACTTTATATCTTATTTTACTGAGTACATTAGATTCAATTTATACAAGAATATTTGCTCGATGTAACATTATATATTATTTTACTGAGTACATTGAACCCAATTCACAGTAGAATATTGGCACGATAGAACTTTTTATCTTATTTCTCCGAGTACATAAGACCCAATCCACAACACAATATTCGCTCGATAAAACACTATATTCAAATTTACTGAATACATTGGACCCAATTCACACTAGAATATTCGCTTGATATAACCTTATGTATTACTTTACTGAGTACATTGGACCGAATTCACATTAGAATATTCTATGATGTAACTTTATATCTTATTTCGTTGAGTACATTGATTATAGTCCATCTATTCGTTTGTTTTTGAATTGCTGTTTGTATGTGTTTTACATTCCAAAAAAAGTAATCAGGTTGTGAATATGGAATATGAAAGTATTTAGAAGGAACAATTTTCTGTTCGATTTACCATACCGAAGTATAGATCTACGAAAATATGAAATGAATAAAAACCAAAATTATTGAAACTATCAAGTGAATAATGATTAAGTGAATCTAGCCATACATACAAAAATAAACATTAATTAACGTCAACTAACCCCCCTCTCTCTCCCCCCTAAAAAATACAGACAATGGAAATATAAATCATTAACTTTCCTCCCTTTTCATCAGACCGCTTTAATAAGTCGACTGAAGTCCCTGCAACAAGTTTTGACTAATGATGCAAAACGGCGCTCATTCCCCAACTTTTATTCCCTGTCAGATCAAGTTACCGCTCGTTCTGAGGGGGGTTGGCCGCGCGTCTGATTTCTTTTTGCAATTTGCTCAATACGAATTTCACATGTGTGTGAGTGTGTTTGTGTGTGTGCGTGTGTGTGTGTGTGTTTGTGTGTGTGTGCGTGTTTGTGTGTGTGTTTGTTTGTTTGTGTGTGTGTGTATGTGTGTGTGTGTGTATGTATATGTGTATGTCTGTGTTTGTGTGTGTGTGTGTCCACATGTGTGTGAGTGTGAGTGTTTGTGTGTGTGTTTGTGTGTGTGAGTGAGTGTTTGTGTGAGTGCGTGTGTGTTTGTGTATGTGTGTGTGTGTGTGTGGGCCGCCGTGTTCATTATTTTTGTAGGAGTGAAAAATAAGTTTACAAAATAAAATAAAACAGTAAAATCACCCTCATATTTCACTTATAATAAAGTATTCAGTAGTCTTATTTTTTCCTACATGCTTTTCTAAACATAAATATAACATTTACATTTACCAATAAGGAATGGAAAAAAACTAACAGTAGTTTTAAAATATTTATTCTGATTAATAAATACTAGTCATATCACAATAGACACGTACATGTAATTCCTTCATCTCGAGACTTTTATCCTAGATGAACACGTACACAAAAAATAATAATAATCTTTTACCTACAGTCTTTCTTAAACCTACCTGGAATGGCTGCAGATCTATATCGTCTGTCTGAAGGGGAATCTGAGATCATGGGATTGACTTTCCTTTTAATCTGTTAAGAAATGGCTTTGTGGTTTTCGATTCCTCTTAATTTTTGACCCTCAAAGAAAGAATCGACCTCTCTTAAACTTTCCATCACAATTCTTTAGATTTGATTTTATTCATTTATCTCTCTCTCAATATATATGTATATTTTTGTGTCATCGCATAACCCTCTTCCAAATATTCCCTCGGTCTTGGGTTACACTCCCTGCCCTCCCATACCCTGCCCGACCACCCCCTGCCCCCCCATGCCCTGACCTCCAACAAGCCCCTGCACAGCACCTTGCCCTCCCAAGCTCCCTTGGCCCCCTACCCCTTGCCCACTCATACCCCCCTGCCCTCCTACCCCTTGCCCACTCATACCCCCCTGCCCTCCTACCCCTTGCCCACTCATACCCCCCTGCCCGCCTACCCCTTGCCCACTCATACCCCCCTGCCCTCCTGCCCCTTGCCCACTCATACCCCCCTGCCCTCCTACCCCTTGCCCACTCATACCCCCCTGCCCTCCTGCCCCCTGCCCCCCCGGAGCCTCCCGCCCGCCGACATGATGCGAGCGATAGTGGCTCTTGAGGTGGACCTTCTGCACGAAGCGGTGGGGGCAGAGCGGGCAGGCGTAGGGCCGCTCCCCCGTGTGCGTCCGGAGGTGCCGCGTCAGGTGCGAAGGGAAGGGGAACTTCTTGCCGCACACCTGGCACGCGTAGAGGGGCTCGCCGCCGGGTGGCACTGGGGTGGCACCTGCTGCCATGACCTGGGGGAGAGAGAGAAAGGTGAGATTTCGTTCTTTTGTTATAATTATTATCTATTATTTTATATTTTTTCTTTCTTTTTATTAATTTCTTTTTCTTTTGTTTTGTGGTTTCAGTGGGAAAGGCACCCTTAATATACGTCAATTTTAATGTATGTATATATCTGATAACATCCTTGATGTTACTTAAAAATACTGATTCATTATCATTTTCATCTTTTAGTATCAACATTATAATTACTCAAAAGTATTATTGTCTATTATCATTACCATCTTCATTTATCATTATTATTATTATCATTATTTGTGTCATTAATTGCAGTTATCATTATATACGCCTTATCATCACTTCAACTTTTAACAAAAGTATTATCATTACTTCTGTCATTACAGCATTATCATCACCCTCATTAATATTCATCATTATTACTAATATTATTATGATTTATATTACTAATATCATTCACATCGTAATCATCATCATTATTAACATGATTATCGTTATTACAATTAATAATTATTACCATTATCATTGGCATTTTTAGCATTATCATCATCATAATGCTTTAAATTATAATAGTTATTATCATTATTATTATCATTATTCTTATCGTCATAATTATCTGTTATAATCAGTGTTCTTATCATTACTATAACTCTTAATATCATTGTTATCATTATCATTACCGTCATCATCCTTATACATACATTATTTTTCATCAACTTATAAAATCATTATTCGTTACCTTATTTTAACAAGTATCCCCTTCATGTTACTCTCACAGAAAACGGTTCAAATATAAGGATTCAAAGAAAATGGATTTTAGTTTCAGAGGATAAAATTCATCTTATTATTTGTATTATTACATATTCTCAGTTTTTGTTGTTGTTGTTGCTGTTGCATCTTTCAAAACAAAGAACAAATACCCTTGCAAATGACCGCTGTTTTATTTTGTATTAAGTGTTACTACATATTTACTCCTGTTCATTTATCAGTCACTATATCGATCCTTCCGTATAGCAGTTATCTACTTTAATTTATCTATTTCCACAACTTTACTACACTCAGGCCTCTCCTAATAATCCCGGGAACCGTGTGTGTGTGTGTGTGTGTGTGTGTGTGTGTGTGTGTGTGTGTGTGTGTGTGTGTGTGTGTGTGTGTGTGTGTGTGTGTGTGCGCGCTTGCTTGCTTGCTTGCTTGCTTGCTTGCTTGCTTGCTTGCTTGCTTGCTTGCTTGCTTGCTTGCTTGCTTGCTTGCTTGCTTGCTTGCTTGCTTGTTCCGTTGTAAATCTGTATCTCTGAACATCGATCTCCACAATGAATATTTTCCACCCAAGGATTCCTATACACATAAACACAGACATCAAAATCCACTTTTTACTATTTCAGCTTTACATAAAATCCACTTTTTTTCACTATTTACAGGACGAGAACAAACACATCTGTCTCCCACAATCATTAGGCAATATTTGCATACGTTTATTCCCCTACTTTATCCATTACAGTTGGCGGACCAAAAGGCAAATACAAAACCATTTACATTTCGGCCAAGAAGAAGAAAATAAATGGTTTTAAAAATTCGCTTCCAAAGACGCGAATTTAACAGGGACTCTATACCTGATATTTTATTATACCCGTGAAGAACAAGGAAAATCAATTTCTTTTTCTGATGGTGATAATGGGGATGATAATGATAACGATAATGACAGTTGGTGGCGGTGATGATGGTGGTGATGACTTACTTCACTATAGTGATATGTTTCTGTATCTTAGGATAATGTAATAGGACAAAAAAGCAGTATAGATGTGACAGACTTATGATTTTAGGTTTAACAACGGTTGTGGTTCCTTTGTGGTTCTCCGACGGAGGAGGAGGAAGAGAGGGAGGAGTAGGAGGAGAGGGAGGAGGAGGAGGAGAGGGAGGAGGGGAAGGGGGTAGAAGGAAAAGGTAGATGACAAAGAAAAATAAAATTAGAAGATAAAAGTAGTAAACTAGGAAAAAATGACGATGACGAAGTAAATTAAAGGAAGAAAAAAAGAAGAAACAGAAAATTGGGGAGACGAAAGAACTAGGAGAGGGGCCAGAGGAGGAAAACAGGTCTAGGGGGAAGAGGAGGAGATGGACGTCCTTCCTTACCATCCTTCCTTTCTTCCTTACTGCCCTCTTTCTTCCTTTCCTTCCCTCCCTCCCTCCATTCTTTCCTTCCTTCCGTTCTTCCTTTCTGCCTATCCTCCTTTTTTCTTTTGTGTTTTCCTACCTATCTACATACCTTCCTTCCTACCCATCTGCCCACCTACTTACCTACCTTCCTTCCCTCGCTTTTCCCTCCTTCCTTCCTTCCTTCCTACTGTCATTCCTTCTTTCCTTTCGCCATTCCTTCCTCTACTCCTTCCATGCTTCTTTGATCCCTTCCTCCATTTCCTTCCTCTGTTCCTTTTATCTTCCTTCCTTTCTACCGTTCTTCCTTCCTCCCTCCCTTCCTTCTTTTCTTCCCTAATTCCTTCCTTCCATCCTTCACTCCTGTCTTCCTCCCTTTTCCTCCCTAATTCCTTCCTTCCATCTCTCTTTCCTCCCTCCCCTCTTTTCCCCCTTCTTTCCCTCCTCCTTCCCTCCTCTTCCTCTTTCTTCCTATGTGGTCGAGAGTGAATTCGCAATATTGTACACAATCAAATCAGAAATTCATCAAATCATAAAACCTGAATAATGATGGTATATGTGCACGCAAACTGGTGTGTGTGTGTGTGTGTGTGTGTGTGTGTGTGTGTGTGTGTGTGTGTGTGTGTGTGTGTGTGTGTGTGTGTGTGTGTGTGTGTGTGTGTGTGCGCGCGCGCGCCCCTATATCTCTGCCTATATCTGCCTGCGTCTGTATCTGTGTCTGTGCGTGTTTGTGTCTGTCTGTGTGTTTGTGTATGTATGTGTGCGCAAACCCGCGCGTGTGTATATAACGCTATTACTTCATTTGCGTTCTGCCCTGCAACATAGCGCTGTCGTTCGAGGAAACTTTTAACAGCTGACAAGAAACCGTTAAAACATGAATTTGAATTTAAAATGTGTTTCTAACGCACGTGTTGTGACGGTCTCTTGGTCGTAAGGGTGAACTGCCATTAAATGTAACATAATTTGCATCTCTAAAATTTATTTACGAACATCTTTTTTCAAACATCGTTATAATTCAATAATAAGGTTACTAAATCTAAGCATTTTTGTACCAAACAATATAAACAATATCTCGTCTTCTCTATATTTATAAATTCATCTTTTGGTTTATTTATTTGTTTGCTTATTTATTCATTTATTTTACTAATTCGAGTTCAGCGCTGACTTCGCACATGAACAGAAAATCAAACGTTCTCATTACCATCATAGAAATGTTTGTTTCTTTCTTGTTTGTTTAATAACATGCTTACAATTCCGAAATGCAAAGGAAATGGCGAGTTATGTAATCTGTTTTCTCTCTGTTTCTCTCTTTCTCTTTCTTTCTCTTTCTCTCTTTTTCTTTCTCTCTTTCTCTTTTTCTCTTTCTCTCTATTTTTCTCTTTTTCTTTTTTCTCTCTTTCTCTTTCTTTCTCTTTCTCTCTCTATCTCTCACTCTCTCGCTCTCTCGCTCTCTCACACTCGCACTCTCACACTCCCTCACTCTCACACTTCCTCACTCCCTCACACCCACACTCTCTCACTCCCTCATTCTCTTATATGTGTTTTAGAAATTTCCTTTTTAGTCCATTATTTGGATTTTTAAAGTATTTCCTCGTCTATTTCCCGCGGAGTTCTTTTCTATGCCACAGACACGAAGTAATTGTACAGCACAGTGGGTCCATCTTTTCTTATATTCTTTTTGCAGTTTTATTTTTTCTCACTTTACTTCTTCCCCTCTTCCGCTTCTTTTAAATTCTCTCTCTTTCTCTTTCTCTTTCTATTTTTCTCTTTCTCTTTCTAGCTATCCAACTATTCACTGTTTAATTCATCTTGATCTCTTCTTGCTCCTCCTCATCCCCCTCTTCTTCATTTTCCCTCAACCCTTCCTTCTTCTTCTCCATCTATCCCCCCTCTTCTCCTCCCCCTCATCCCTTCTTCCTTCTTCTTCTTCTTCCCCTTCTCCCCCTCCCCTCGTTCCATCCTACAGCGGCGGAGAGCCCATGTTGTATCCGTGGTTGCTCCTGATGTGCATGATGAGGTTGGACTTCTGGTTGGCGCGGTGGCTGCAGTAGGGGCAGGGGAAGGGCCGCTCCCCTGTGTGGATCCTCATGTGGCGCTTCAGCAGGGAAGGGAAGCTGAAGCGCTTCCCGCAGACGCCGCAGACGATGTCGTTCTCCCCCTGCTTGAGGGAAGAGGCGGGGAGCGAGGCGGGGAGCGACATCCTGGAGGAGTAGGCTTGGTCCTCGCCCTGCTTGCCGGGGTGAGGGGGTCCTGCTGGGACGCCCGGCGGGTAGGGGGCGTGCGTGGGGGGAGGCTGCGGCGGGGCGGCGGTTGCGGCTGCGGCGGGCGCGGCCAGACGGTCCTGCGGGGGAGGAACACCGGAGGGTCAGCTGAGGGTCAGGAAGGGCAGCGTCATCAGCATCAACAACAGCACGAGACAGGGATAACGTTCCTACATACAGACAAAACGTTTCCAATGGCAACGTTCCCACACAGAGACAAAACTTTTCCTGAGACGAGGTTCCCACACACACACTCAGAGTAAACGTTTCTAAAAAATAAATAAACAAAACAGACGGAAACGTTTCCAGATCTATACACCGAACGTTCACCCTTACAGTTACACCCACAGAAACACAACAATGCCACAGACACACACGACGTTGCCATAAACAGACATCGTCTCTAAGGACACGAAGACAGACACAAAACCCACAGGACAAGGATATGACAACGTTTACACGAGATTCTACGATGTGACAAAAGGACTGACCGATAAACAATTGTTTCTTTTTATTACTCTTAATATAGTTTTGCATCAAAACTTATAGTATTGCTTCATTTAACGTTAATAACGTATCCTCAATTCACTTTTTTCTTTTTCTTTCCCTGTCTATGCATATGCTTGTATGTGTGAATGTACGAGTATGTATGTATGTATGTATGTATGTATGTATGTATGTATGTATGTATGTATGTATGTATGTATGTATGTATGTATGTATGTATGTATGTATGTATGTATGTATGTATGTATGTATGTACGTATGTATGTATGTACGTATGTATGTATGTATATATGTATAATTATGATTGTGTGCCTATGATAACATGTAGGTAGGTAGGTAGGTATGTGTACGTAATCTTTCCGTGAAACTATAAATACAGCATTCCCTAGTCGTAAAAGTTTTCAGTTAACTAAATCTTAATGGATATCTGAGTGTCACTCCAACCCACGCTTCGTCGCGTTAAAGGTATCTGCCATGACTTCAAAATTATGTAACAAAACTCATTTCATTGCAAAGCCCATTCACGTACAGAAAGAAGATACAAATTTCAAATAACGAATGCTTCTTCTCATTTTTTTCAGTTTCTTTTCTTCTTCTTTTCTATGTTAACTTTTTCCCCTCTCTTCCTGTTTCTATCGCTCTCTGTCACCTCTATATGTATCCAATTTATATTCTCATGACTCTTTCGCCCTCACAATTTCTGTCTCTCTCTCTCTCTTCTCTCTCTTCTCTCTCTTCTCCCTATTCTCTCTCTTCTCCCTCTTCCTATCCTTTTCTATCACCTCTATATGCATCTAAATTATATTCTCATGAGTCACTCACTAAGTCACTCACTCAGTCACTCACTCATCTTGACCTTCCACTACAACACTGCAGCAACAAAATTATCCCTAAAGTGCACTACAGCAAAGACACCTTTGATTTTTTTTTAATAATAAAAGATAATAAATAAATAAGATAAAAAAAAACATAAAACGTGCTTTGAAATACCTACCCTAAGCAAAGTGGGTTTTTCTCCCACTGTATCATGTCTTTCGTCCTTCTCCAAAAACGGCCGTCTTTGAGACCACTTCCTCGATCTCAAGGAAAAGAAATTTACTCAAAATACCATTCCCCTTTCCCTCCTCTCCCTTCCGCCCTCCTTTCCTTTCTTTCCCTTCCTTCCCTCCCTCCCTTCCATTTCCTTCCTCCCTCCTTTCCCTTCCTCCCTCCTTTCTCTCCTTTCCCTTCCTTCCTTCCTCTCTCCTTTCCCTTCCTCCCTCCTTTCCCTTCCTCCCTCCTTTCCCTTCCTCCCTCCTTTCCCTTCCTCCCTCCTTTCCCTTCCTCCCTCCTTTCCCTTCTGCCCCTTCCTTCCTCCTTTCCCTTCCTCCCTCTTTACCCTCCTTTCCCTCCTTCCCTTTCAACCCTCTCTTCACTGGAAAAAAAAAAATCGAATAGAGCTCACCTGCCCCGCTCGTCCGCCCGCGCCCCTCAGCACTGGGGCAGGTGCTGCGTCGGGAACCCTGGGTGGTCCGTGAGGATGTGTCGGTTGAGGTACTCGCGCCGGGTGCCGCGGTAGGGGCAGTGGGGGCACAGGAAGGGCTTCTCCCCGGTGTGCGTCCGCTGATGGCGCACCAGCAGGTAAGGCCATTTGAACGCGTGGCCGCAGATGTTGCAGGTCGTGCTTTTGCCTTGACAGTTGCTCGGGGTCCCCAGCGCGCCCATCTGCAGGAAGGAGGCCCAGTGTTAGCCATGGTTGTTCGACCCCAGCGCCCACAGACGCCCCCTGTCACATGATCACCACCCCTGGCCTCCTGATCCCGGCTCCAACACCTTCCCTTCGGCTGTCTCCGTCGGGTAACGGCGTCCTCGCTCTCCCATACCCCTCGTCAGCGTCGTCTCAGACTGCTTCATTGTGTATTCACCTTCGAACACCACGGTTCTCCCCCTGACACTCTCTCTCTCTCCCACTCCAGTCATAGCGTCCCGGTTCATTATCATAATTAACTTCCCTAACCCGATTCAATACCTACTTGTCACCATTACCAACTGCCCCCTTATTCGCACTCTGGGTTGGAAATCTACTTCCAGCGCCACCCTGCTGTAGTCATGGGGCAGAACACGTATCAAACATGTTTCGAATTCCGTCTCGAACACTCAAAGCAATTTGTTATTTAGATTCAAGATTTCGAAGCTTCACTCATGAGGCAATTTTTGTAAGTGACTGTACCTAACACCAATACTTGGATAGAATGACCTTTCTGGTAAATAAAGATGAAATCAGAATAGTCTTCCCCGACTTGTGTCATTCCCCAAACACGAAATCACTAAGACATTGATCATTCTCTTTAACAGAAGAGAAATTGCCAGTCAACTGAATAGTTTAGTAATGATAATAATGATGACAGTAAGAATGATGAAGATGAAGATGAAGATGGAGATGGAGATGGAGATGGAGATGACGACGACGACGACGACGACGGTGATGGTGATGATGATGATGACGAGGATGATTATAATACTGGTGTCTTTACGCATCAATATAATGTGTATACATACACAACATTATTCATGAATAAAATTAAAATCGAGAATGTAATCAAACACCGAAGTGCCGCTCCTGCTGTCCCATCCGAAAACGGGGTGATCAGCCACGGTCAAAACCCCATCCGCTTAACACTATTTGTGTGTGTGTGTGTGTGTGTGTGTGTGTGTGTGTGTGTGTGTGTGTGTGTGTGTGTGTGTGTGTGTGTGTGTGTGTGTGTGACTGTGTGTGTGTGTGTGTGTGTGTGTGTGTGTGTGTGTGTGTGTGTGTGTGCGTGTGTGTGTGCGTGTGCGTGTGCGTGTGCGTGTGCGTGTGCGTGTGCGTGTGCGTGTGCGTGTGCGTGTGTGTGTGTGTGTGTGACGGATTCGAAGCTTCAGTTCATGACATGACTTTAGCCCGTCACTGTACCAGGTATAAGTATAGGCAAAACTGTACAATAGTGTTGATTTTCCCAATATTCATAATGATTCTCCTGTTGCTGTTCATGTTCATGTTGATGTTTATATTGATGTAGATATTGATTTTCATTAAACTGTTTATAAGCAACATTTTTTTCCCTATAACACATGGGTTTAGGAGAAAAACACACTATGAATATCGGATCTTTTAATGGAGCAAAGAAACAGAAACATGCTATAAGGTGCAAATAAATATGTGTATAATTATGTAGGCGATTATCACCACTAACAGAATGCTTTTGTATATTGTTTATTATGTCTGGAGTAATACTTATCTAATTACATATGGAAGTAATTTGATATATACATGATGCACAAAACTATACAGATATGTAACAAAATCTTTCTTAGCGAACAAGATATCAACAAAGTATGCAACAGATCAAGACAGAGTCGGAGGAATATCAATAGAATTTCCAGGTTTCTAAAATATTTAAATAAACATAAAACTTTGTGTTGTTATCTAAGTGCTTTCAGGAAAATGCATAATCAAATTGTATATATATTTTTTTCGGTCGATCAGATCTAAGAGGGAAATATGCCGTTAAAATAAATTCATTTAGTTCGATTTTCAGAAGTCCGATTTTCAGAAGTCCGCTCATCTCCATGAGTTATTGATTATTCTTGTCATTGAGTAAAATATATAATCATTTTTCTTTCTTTCACTTCCTTTTCCCTTTTCTTTTTCCTGGATTTATGCATCGCCAAAGTTATGTTAATTGTCGCGGTTATTTTGTTGTGTAATCCAAAGAATTCAAAGAATGTCTATCTTCACTGTAAATAAATATGTAAAACGTAGAAGGAAAAAATGGCGTCATTTTCATAAACATTTCGAATTTTTTTTTGATTATCCGTTTAATAAGAAACTGTTCCCGACTGTCGCCAAGTCTGTTTGTTTTTGTATTTGTTTATCACGGATTTTTATGGAGTATTGCGTGATTTGTCACTGCTTGTAGCTGCTCCCTTGCCACTCGCTTCCTTTGCCACTCGTTCCTGAATCTTTCTCTTATAATTCCTCTTTCTTCGGTTTCGCTCTCCTGAATGCCTCTTT
Organism: Penaeus vannamei; assembly: GCF_042767895.1. NCBI lineage: Eukaryota > Metazoa > Arthropoda > Malacostraca > Decapoda > Penaeidae > Penaeus > Penaeus vannamei. The sequence continues at coordinate 33,885,337 of NC_091572.1, read as the reverse complement.
CTTCGGTTTCGCTCTCCTGAATTCCTCTTCCTTCAAAATCTATCCTCCTCCTCTTCCTTCTGTTGCTTCTTACTCCTGAATTCCTCTCTCCCCGCCGTTCCGAGCTGCCTGTCTAGCGTCGCCGCCTCCCAGCCTCGTCAGCTCTGGTCGGCGAGCACAGCGACACCGACCTCTGTGCCTCCTTCGCCTATTCGGCGTCGGGGCTCTCAGCGCCCGGGAGTTCTCGGGAGTCGGGGTTCTCCAGAGCTGGGAAAGCTAATGGGCCACGGGTTTCAAGAGCTGAGGGGGGGGGGGGTCCGCGAGAACTGATGGGGGGCGGGGTCTCTGAAGCTCTCTTGGTCCTCACAAAAGCTGTGGCGAAACGGCTTCCTTGAATTCAAAACAGCGAGATCATCGTCCACTAAATTATGATGACTGAGGAGGCTGTGACTGTTGCGATGACTGCGACTGTGCTTGCGGTTGCTGCTGCGGCTGGAGCTGCTGTTGCGCTGACTGCAGTTGCTGCTGGAGGCCCGCTTGCGGCTTTAGGTGGCGGTGGAAGATGTGGCTGCGGATCATCTCTTTCCGGTTCGCGCGGTACTGGCAGTAAGGGCACGAGAAGGGCTTTTCCCCCGTGTGCGTCCGCATGTGGCGCCGCAAGAGCCAGTCCCAGCGGAACTTGTGTCCGCAGATATAGCACTGCGCCTCCTTGGACTGTTTCTGCTGAGGCTGCGCGTGCGGGAGAGCCAGCCCGCTCAGCAGCAGGTCATTCATGGCCATCTGCGAGAGAAAGTACACACCGTCAGTTACTCCAGCACCCAACAGCATCCTCATTAAAGCCCCACCCCGAGACACAGGTTCACGACACTCACAGGGGAATGCCGGCTGGGGGATGAGCCTTCCCCTTTCCAGGAGAAAATAAACTTCAGCGTTGTGTATATATTTGCACAGAGGTTAATATTCACTTCCAAAGACCCAAAGAAAGCACTTGGCACGAGCTACCTGTCTAACACAAGACCTCCTCCCGCAAGGCAAAGGCAGGCAGGAGAGCCGCCTCGCGAACCCGCACGAGCGACGGGCCGGCGGCGCCGCCCCCGCCTTCGCCGGCCTCCTCGCCCTCTTGTCGCCAGGGGGGCTGGGGGGCTGGGGGTGGATGGGGGGAGGGCGTGGGCGTGCCGCCATGCAAGCGCAGGCCTCGCTACGCGTTGTTGGGGCGGAACTTGTCTGGGTGGAGAGCGAATATGTGTTTGGTCACATCGAACTTTTGCGCCGCCGCGTACGGGCAGTGCGGGCAGCCGTAGGGTCTCTCTCCTGTGTGGGTCCGTATGTGCCGCTGGAGGAGGCACGGCCAGCGGAACACCTTGCCGCAGTAGTGACAGCGGGCGCCCCCGCCGCCGACGCCTCCTCCTACTCCCCCTCCCGCGCCGCTGCCAATCTCACCGCCGGAGCCCTGTAGGGAACACGAGGGTCAGAGAAGGTCATGCTCCACCCGCGCCCCCAGGTCACCGGCCCCGCATGCTGGGTCGCGGCGCCGGACGCTGGCAGGGCTGAGGAGGCCTTGCCCGCGCTCCCGGACCTGCTCCTGAGCCTCCAGCCGAGGCAGCAGCTCGCCTCCGAAACTTTTCTTTTCACCCAAACTGCCACATGCGTTTTGCATTATGAGTGCATGCGCTCAAAACACTGATTCAACCTCTCTCTCCCTCTCCCTCCCTCCCTCTCTCTCTCTCTCTCTCTCTCTCTCTCTCTCTCTCTCTCTTTATTCATCTCTCAGTCTTTCTATTTCCACTCTCTCTGTCTGTGTATGTGCTTATTCTCTCTCGCTACTTTCTCTCAATCTCTATTTTCACTCTCTCTCACTCTCACTCTCTCCTTTCATTCCAAATTCAACTAGACTTCCCACCACCGACTTCCGATTGTAGTTTCACATCAGCCTATAATTAACGATGCCAACAACCAGTAAAATATTGCACAGAAATACATTGCAAATGCAGTAAGGGGAGACCATGCAACTATTTCTCAAGTAATATTGGCTATTTTCATTTATTCGTATTTGTAAAGCAAGTCTGGCTGGTAGGAAGTAGTGAGAGAGATGTAAGGAGAGGGAGAGGGAGTAGGAGAGGGAGAGGGAGTGGGAGTAGGAGTAAGAGAGGGAGTAGGAGGGGAGAGGGAGAGGGAGTAGGAGGTGAGAGGGAGTAGGAGGGGGAGAGGGAGAGGGAGAGGGAGAGGGAGTAAGAGGGGGAGAGGGAGGAAGAGTGGGAGGGGAGAGACAGGGAGAGGGAGAGGGGGGAAGAGGAGGAGGAGAAGAAGGAGGAGGAGGAGGCGGAGAGGGAGGGAAGGAGGGAGAGAGGGGAGGGGAAAGGA
>NC_091572.1:33872997-33880497 GCF_042767895.1 Penaeus vannamei | reverse complement strand
AGCGGGCAGTGCGAGCAGTCGTAGGGCCTCTCGCCGGTGTGGGTCCTCTCGTGCCGCAGGACCTTGGAGGGCGTCGCGAACCACTTGCCGCAGAACTGGCAGGCGTACGCCCTCCGCCCGTCCCGCAGGTGCTGGTACTCGTGGCCGGAGACGTCCGCTTGCGGCTGCTGGAGTTGCTGCTGGTGCTGTTGCTGCTGCTGCTGGTGTTGCTGGTGCAGCTGCTGTTGGTGCGGGTGTTCCATGTGTTGTTGGTGTTGCTGTTGGTGTTGTTGTTGGAGGTGTTCTTGATGTTGCTGGCGGGCGAGCGAGGGGGCCCCACTCCCTCCCTGACCACCACTACCAACACTCCCTGGGCTCACCTACAATGGAGAGAAATCAAGACCATAAGCAATGATGTCCAAAATGTTCGGGAGGTTTTGCTGTGTCATGGCTTTGCTGTCTGAGTGTAAGGTAACCCCTTGGCAACGCGCCTCGTCAGACCCCAGGCCCGAGACCCCGAGCGGTGGCGAGCGCTAACCCGAGGCGAGGCGCGGCGGCCCTAGCTCGTGCGCGGAGGGGCGGCCCTCAGGGCTAGGGCGCCGCCAAGAACTCCGGATGCTTCATCTTGATGTGGCGGTACACGTTGCCGCTCTGCGCGCTGCGGAAGGCGCAGTGCGGGCACGCGAAGGGCTTCTCCCCCGTGTGCGTGCGCAGGTGGCGCCCGAGGTCGACCGGACGCCCGAAGAAGCGGCCGCAGTGGGGGCACGACTGGCCGCCCTCAGCGCCGCCCCGGTCCCTCAAGGCCTCGTGCGGCGCGCGGGCGGGGGGCGCCAGCCGCGTCAGCAGGTGGGCCAGTGTGTTGGACGGGACCCCAGCCTGCAGGAGAGACAAGGCAGCCTTCAGTATGGACTTGACGCCAGCTCGCCGGCCGGACATTGTGTAAACCCTTAGCACTAACACAAGCACCGTGACTGACACTTCACACACAAAGCTACAAATCCTCAAGACCTAGGTCCTCCTCCCGCGGCGGGCGGTGCGACCCCGGGCGGCGCCTCGCCTCATAGGGCCGCGTGCGGAGGCGGCGCGAGGCGGTCCAGGTGGCGCGCCTGCATGTGCTTGGTGACGTTGCCCTTGAGCGCGGCGCGGTAGGGGCAGAACATGCACGTAAAGGGCTTCTCTCCCGTGTGAGTGAGCAGGTGCTTCTTCAGGTTATACGCTCGGTTGAAGAGTCTACCGCAAACTGAGCACGGGTGGTACTGGTTGGCGCCCCCGACTGGGTGGTCGCCTGCCCCGGCAACACTCCCCTCCAGTGGCACGCCCTCCGCCGCCGCCCTCACCTGCCGGGGAAGACTGCGTCAGTCCCTTGAACACGTCCCAACAAGGTCCTTAGCGTAGCAAGCAACACACACCAGCTCGAGTATGAACCAACTGCTGTGTCTTCTATAACTCTACCTACCAAGGACACAATAAACAGTCACGTCGACCTCAATCTACCTTTCCTCAAGGACAATGATGTGAAGGAAAAACACTTAATCAGCTTCTAACAAAGCCACACCCTTCGTAAACACAGTCGGAACAGAGAATTCGACCTATAACGTCCGAAAACAAGTGTCCCGAGTTTTTTTTTTCAGTCTCCCCTCCCGTTTTCTCTAATGAATTCATCGCTTGTTCGCACTATAATTCAATAATACGTCGTTGAATTGTGTGTACATCATTAAACGTGTTTGTGTGTGTGTCTGTACTAGTATGCATGAATGTTTGCTTATGCAGACATTAGTTTATGTATATGAACGTCTTAATATTAATTAATGTCAATATCAGCAGTAAGTGTAATCATACACATATACGTACAGTTTATATGCACTTTAAGTATGAATGAACAGTTACCCATCCTGATATACCAATGTGTTAACTCTCTTTCTTTCAATCTATATATTTCTAAACATAAAAAAATCAAATAACCCACCATCTTGAAAAAAAAAACATTATTTATGAAGAGACATCAATCCTTTCCTCTCCTTTCTATCATAATAATATTAGTAACTTGATTATCCACTTGTGAATCGGCATTCCCTTTCTTATTTTCTTCTCTCTTGCTAACATCTACAATGTCATTTTTCCCGTTAATTTCCAGAGGATAAATATTAGAAAAAACGAGACTTCCATGCTATCTTTATTAAGCTATATCGTACAACGAAATATCAACAATCATACCGAAAAATTGTATCCAATAATATCAATTTAATCACGATATCATGATTAACCTGACATATTTCTAACGTTTTTTTTTTTCCTCTTTCTCAATTATTCGAACAATGACAGCTACGTGTAAGTACAGAGGGGAAAACCTGATATATGTATAGATATATAAAAAAAGAATTGCAATGTTGTAATTCCACTCACTAATTACATCCACTGATCACATTACGTACTGATCGTTGTGAACACCAGTCTGTCTTGTCACGTTCTTTGCGCATGAACCACGCGGACAAAGGTAGGATATATAAAAAGATAGAAATGCTTCATGTTGAGAGCTCAAAGTAAAAGAAGATCCGACCGCTCTGCAATGTTCTTTGCACTTCTTTCTCACAGAGACATCACACTCCAAGTGCTGTCTTATCACATTTTCTTTTCTTAACATGTAACCATTCACAGAGATATATAAACAGACCCAACAGAGAAAAGAGAACCACACGAGTCTCGCCCCCGTCACGGAGAACCTCAAGGGGGACAGGGCCCTCGACATGCCCCTGGGCACGCCCCTGGGCCCGCCCTACGGCCTGTCCTTCTGGTGGTGCGGGTGCCACTTCCTGAGGTGGCTGAGCAGCGTGTCCTTCCGGCTGGAGCGGTAGGGGCAGTACAGGCAGGCGAAGGGCTTCTCGCCTGTGTGGGTGTAGATGTGGTGCTCGAGGTGCTGGCGGCGGTTCTTCCCGGCGAAGGCCCTCCGGCACAGCGGGCAGATAAGGGAGGGGGGCTTGCTGGCGTTGGGGTCTCCCCCCCCAAGGGATGCGGCGGGGGCGACACTCGGCTCCTGCAACACACCCAAGACAGTCCTTAGCACCTGTGCCAGCTCACCTGGGCCACTCACACACCTCCAACATGTACACGTGTCTGTCCTCTGAGGCAAGTGCTAGGATTTGGATCAGTGAACATCATGCAACTAAGAATCGCCTTGGGAGCCAGACCTCTCCTCAGCTTTATTTATATTTGGTGGGGGGGGGGGTCCTAAATGCACGGGTTTCTCTACGACTCGTCATACAGTACCGGTCCAAGTGCACGGGTTACAGGGCGGGCCGAGCGTCATGGGCGTGGGCGGCGACGGGCGGCGCATCCCGGGTCGCGGCGTCCCTTTGCTGCGCAGCCTCGAGCAGCGGCGCCCCGTGGTCGAAGATCACGAGGTCTCTCAGGACCCTGGGCCCGCCTGTCCGAGCCCTCCCCTGTGGCTCCCGCAGGCCCACCTCCCGCGCGCCCCCGGGGACGGCGTCGCGCGGCAGGAGGTCGCGGTGCATCCGGGCCACGTGGATCTTGAGCGTGTCCTGGCGCGACGAGCGGAACGGGCAGTGGGGGCAAGGGTAGGGCTTGTGGCCCGTGTGCGTCGCGATGTGCCGCTCCAGGATCTGGCGGCGGTTGCGGCCCCCAAAGGACTTGCCGCAGACGGGGCACACCAGCGCTGCCACGTCGCCCAGCCGCACAGCCAAGCCCTGCAAAACACAGCCACGCTCAGCCTCAACCTCCTTCACTCCAGGACGCAAGCAGACCTGGTTTCACTTAACAGCAAGAAAAGGGCTTGCGCCATCCTACTTCACAAGCAAGGCCAAACACAAGAGCTACTCTGAACTGCCTTCCCTCTCTGGATTCTCCTCCCCTGAGTAGCACAAACTGCTTCCTCGTCCTTACGGGAGTTACAATTGCAATTCCCTCTAAATACCAGGCAATATATTTCTTTAATATTCATAAGTCAGTTACCCATTAGCACTACTCTGATCAAACTGCCACATTGAGACAGACCTCAAGAATGACCCAGCACAGCAAACACCATACCTCATTAACTCCTTCACAAAAAAATCACTGAAAAAAAGTTGTTTCACCAAATCAGTACTTTAAAACTTAAGGGCATTGAATTCGCGTCTCGGCCTCGTCTCAGCCGCACCTGCGCCAGAGTCGCCGCTCGGAGGGACGCCGGTCGCCCTCGAGGAGCTCGCTTTGGCCTCGCTCGACCTTCGCCTCGCACCTCGCGCCCTCGCCTCTTATCATCTCTGGCCGACGGCGCCCTCGAAGCCCTCCCTGGCGTAGTGCTGCTGCAGGGGCGCGCTCGCCAAGTGCTCCCCTTCGACGCCCCTGCCGACTACACCCTGGCCGTTGGGCACCTGCGGGACGCCTGCCCTGGCCGGGTGCCCCTGGCTGCCCAGGGCGCCGCCGTAAAGGCGCTGGTTGTTGTCCCCAGCCTGCGCCTGCGGGCCCTGGTGGATGTTCCTGATATGGCGCCGCAGGTTGGACAGCTGGTTGGCGCGGTAATTGCAGTGTGCGCAGTTGTACGGCCGCTCCCCCGTGTGCACTATGACGTGGCGCTCGTACAGCTGGTGGCGTCCGGGGCCGATGAAGGTCTTCGGGCAGTTCGGGCACGCGAGAATCACGGGCGTTCGCGCAGAGGCGCCGCCCTGTGCCCCGGCGCCCTCCTGGTGCGGGGCAGCAGCTCTACCCTGCAACAGACAAGGCGGCTCTAACTCCTGCTCACAAGCCCCGCTTCGTGCGCGAGACAAGCCCGGCGACCTTCCCGCGGGGGGACTGCGCCGCGCACCTCGACTCTTTACTTTTTTAAATACTAAATCTACACCAACGGGATGCTGAGTGAATGGTCTTACTGACATATCAAAAACGAGTCATGCTATGCATGACAAAGAAAATCAAATGAACATGCAAACCCAAAGAAAATGAAAGTGAAAATCCTTAAATAGTCCCAGACGTTATCACCCTCTCAAACCGGAAGCTGAATTCCGTCGTGAGGTTAAATGACAATCCAGAAATCATTATAATCCTTTTATTCACATCCTTATCCCTGTACATGGGAGCCAAGACAAACACGGCTCTCGAGTGCCAAACCAGTTATTAGGGTAATTAGGTTAGACTGAGAATTAACAAGCAATTCCTAACATGAAATTGATCCTTCAACCCCCGCCCCCCCCTCCACCTCCACTCCGAAGACAACTAGGACATCAACTTAATGACCAGTTCACCTGTTCCTGTTACATTGAATAATTTCTGCGGTCTTTTTCCCTTTTTATTGTAACTGGCATTTTGCAAACGACTTTAAATGACTGCATTTGCTAAACAGGCCTTTTCAAGAGCGACAAAACTCCAAACTCCTATCTCTTTCTGAGCATTAGACGGCCGAGAAAAAATACTGCGTTTGTCTTTCTTATAGCGATTAATTCAAACTCATTCAACAGTCATTACAAATTTACATACAAACCATACTCCTGCATCTGCCCCACTGAGTTACACACCCATCCATTCACATCCTTATAGTTCTTGCGCTCAACTCCCAACTCGTCAATTCACGTAGGCACATGTATATGTATATGTATATGTATATGTATATGTGTGTGTGTGTGTGTGTGTGTGTGTGTGTGTGTGTGTGTGTGTGTGTGTGTGTGTGTGTGTGTGTGTGTGTGTGTGTGTGTGTGTGTGTGTGTGTGTGTGTGTGTGTGTGTGTGTGTGTGTGTGCGCGTGTGTGTGTGTGTGTACACCGACAGCAATGCCAATGAACTGACTCTGAACTCCTGACAGTGAGGAAAACGTTTTCAAGGAACAAAGTCCAAGTTGCTCCCACCTATTTGTTCCGCTTGACACGTTTGTGAACTAGCAGACTCTTTGTGAATGAAAAAAGTGGGATTTTTTTTCTCTCTCTTGAACAGTGACGAAAGAACTGTAATGAAGTTTCGTCTTTCTTTTGGTTTCACTTGCTTATTCCTTGACACAAGATTATTTTCACGAGAAAAAAAAAATGCGACAAAATTATTAATAAAATAAAAATAATCGATAAACAAAAAGAAGTTAAGAAATGCCAATAACCAATACAAAATAAATCATGTTATACAAAATAAACTAAAAAAAAATAAAAATAAATAAAAACAGAGACAAACTTCTAAAACAAAAAAAAATCGCCTAGGTATCAAATAAAATGCTCACAAGTTCTTGCAACCTGCCTCTTGCAAGTCGATGCCTGGTTTATTGTATTTCATGTCTTTATTGAACATCATCAACAAACAATAAGCGTAGAAAATAACATGTGCAAACAGAACTACTTGTTTGAATTTTCTCTTTATCCCAATCTTCTTCGCTTTTCATGTTTATTTGTTTACCTTGCAACCTCAAATCATCATCCGTTCTTTATTTACCTTCAACTTTCATTACGACTAAATTTACCTTCATTTTCAATACTTTCCTAAATCTAGCTTCATTCTTTTAACACTTCCGTACTTTCACTTCATGAAACTAAATTAACCTCATTTTTTTGTCATACATTTTTCTTTATTTTTTAAATTTAAAAGTTTCAACCGAAAACACTACACAATATATAATTACCCAAGAGGCTTAACTGAACAACAATTGACTGACCTAAGAAGACATACCTCTCTTCTCTCGAAATAATATGTGGTATTGAGACATGTGTTTAGATAAAGTTTTAAAAATCATATACGTGAGTTTTAATACCTACACAACCGTGCAAAAGCACAGGCACGAAAAATAAATGTTTTTTTCGAACTGATTCTCTCTCTCTCTCTCTCTCTCTCTCTCTCTCTCTCTCTCTCTCTCTCTCTCTCTCTCTCTCTCTCTCTCTCTCTCTCTCTCTCTCATATACATTTACCTCGCTCTCTCATTTTCCCTCCTTCGCATATATTTTCCCTCTCTCTCTCTCTCTCTCTCTCTCTCTCTCTCTCTCTCTCTCTCTCTCTCTCTCTCTCTCTCTCTCTCTCTCTCTCTCTCTCTCTCACTAACACATTCCTTCATTAACTCTCAAGCGGCACATCTCAATCATCTATGGGTCCTTGTTTCTATGTATTGCTCTCTATTTCTCTGTGTTCCTGCCTGTCTCTGCCTGTGTCTGACAATGTCTCTATCTATCTATCGATGTATCTGTCACTTTCTCTCCCTCTCTTACTCTTCCCTTCTAACTCTCTCTCACACTCACACTCACACTCACTCTCACTCTCACTCTCACTCTCACTTTCACACACACACACACACACACTCACACTCACACTCACACTCACACTCACACTCACACTCACACTCACACCCACACACACTATCACACGCACACACACACTATCTCTCACACACACACACACTATCTCTCTCTCTCTCTCTCACACACACACACTATCACACACACACACACACACTATCACACACACTATCACACACACACACACACACACACACAAACACACACACACACACACACACACACACACACACACACACACACACACACACACACACACACACACACACACA
>NC_091572.1:33860497-33867997 GCF_042767895.1 Penaeus vannamei | reverse complement strand
GAGCCCAGAGCCGAGGTCAGGGGCGCCTCAGCCCTCGGAGGGAGCAGGACATTGGCCCCCAGGCTGCAGAGGGGCGCCCTCTGGAAGACAGTAAGATCTCTATAACTATTCAGGAGGGATGTGGCGGAGGCACTCACCGAATCGGCAACACAGGCCGGCAGTCAACCTTTCGTGCAAGTTTGGCTTTCGTGAACAGCTGGCGGGGAGAGCGCTCGTCAACCTGAATGGCTTTCCACGGAAATATCAAGTGATTCGGTTTCTCATTCAAAGTTTTCTGTTCCCGACTCGATCTGCTCTGTGTCTTTCAGGGACTCTGAGGTGAAATATGGGTTGTTGATTGTAGGGTTTCTGGAATGTGCGGCGGAGGTAGAAAAGTTGTAGGTGGGCGTGGGCGGCGCGGGGGCCATGAGCGGCAGCACCGGGGCGTGCGCGTGTTGGATGGCAACGTGGCGGGTGAGGTTGGTGCGGATATTGGCGCGGTAGGGGCAGTGCGGGCACGCGAAGGGCTTCTGCCCCGTGTGGATGATCATGTGGCGGCTGAGGCGGAACTTGTACTTGTCGCCCTTGAAGGCCTTGCCACACACGGGGCAAACGGCGCCCGCCTCCGCCGCGCCCTGGCTCAGCATGCGGCCCACGGACGGGGCGAGGACCGGGGCTGCGCCGCCGCCCGCCTGCAACGACACACTCGGTCAGTCTCAAGAAGGCCACACGGAACCACCTTAAATACAAAGTTAAAATGCAACATCATTAATGGCTTACTCCTTGGGGCGCGCACTCCGGCCAGGGAATGTCCTGGCGGCGGCGGCCGCTCCAGTCCACAACTAAAACTTAAAATAAACTAAAATCTCTCTAGCGTTCCCTTCCCAGGTACTTCATTGAAGGAGGTAGATAATCGGGTGGATTCCCCGCACCGCAGCCTATTCGTTGTGTTGCTGCACTTCCTCCTGCAGGCGGTGCTGCCGCGCCTCGTCTTGGTGCAGATCCTCCGGGTGCGACTGCGGTTGCGGCGTCGCGTCCTCCTGCAGGTGCGGCAGCGTGGCGAGCGTGGCGGCGGCGGCCAGCGCGTGCAGGCGGGGCGTGTGCACCATGCGGACGTGGCGCGAGACGTGGTCGCGGCGGGCGGCTCGGTAGGGGCAGTGCGGGCAGCGGTAGGGCTTTTCGACCGCGTGGGTGGTGGACAGGTGGCGAGTGAGCACGTACTGCCGGTTGGGGCCCTGGAACCTCTTCCTGCACAGCGGACACATGACGGACCCGTTCCCCTGCAACACACAATGCTATCAGCGCCTGACCACCACCGACCGCTCAACACAACATCAAAGCTACAACCAGGTCCTCCTCAGACAACTGTCTGTCTGCTTGCCTGTCAGCCTGCCTGTCTGTCCGTCTGACTGACTGGACTGCCAGGTTTCCATTAGCCTTTTATCTAATATACTCATTACACATCCCAACTTGGAGTCTACGTGTACATCACAATGATCATGCCAAAACAACACACATTTATCAGCGTTTCATTAACAAGATATTATATGCCATTTCTCAGGTCTGTAGACTGAAAAGCTTACTTACTCTCACTGGAGGAGACAAGGAAGTTAGAGCTCTGCCAGTTCTGTCTCATGGCTATAAAGGCATTGCATGGAAAGGTGTCAAGTTATATTTTTTTCCGACTGCTTGTTGTTGTTTTTTTCTCTCGTGTCACGAAAGGTAGTAGTAGCTGCTCGCCCAACAAGCATTGCCGTAAAAAAGAGTAACAATAACAAAAAAAATAAATAAACAAATATTGTCCTTCTCAGACCAACTTCATGAAGAGGAAAAAAGGGAATTTCCCTTTTCCATCGCACATTCAAATACATGATACATGTAAAAATAATACAAACTTCTCCTTGTCCTTTTATTCAACATCTGAGTGTATCCTGAGTGTGGTGGGGAAACAAGCTGCCTCTCCAACAATAGCACCAACAGCCCCTCCAACAAAGGCTTCTCCCCCTCTGAGCTACTGATGTATAAATAAACTCCCTTTTGCTCTGAAGTCAAGTTAAAAGTATTGTTTCTAACTCTTATTAGCATATCCACGTGGCTGTGGCAAAACTAACTGATTCGTGTGGAGATTAAGGAAATTGTACAAAGGAAAGGAAAAGTTTTAGAAGTGATTTTTTTCCTTTCCTGGCCAATGTTCAAAGAAAATTCCAAGAAACGAGAATCATTCTCTTCTGGTATTACATAAGAATGCAATCTAGAATTAACATAAACACAGAAGCCTCCATTTAATGTTTATATTTCTGTCTCCCTCGGCAACAGTGGACAGAGCCGAATGCAAGGCAACGAGCCGGCCGGGGGCCCTCTGCCATCCTGCCGAAGCCTCAGACCAATCCCCTCCAAGGCCGCGCCCCGAGCTCTGCCAGGTCAGGTCACGTGAGTTCATGCCGCTCGTGCAAGGCGTCGTCGGGGTCGCGGCCGAGCGGCGGCTGCGGCGGCGGCGGCGGCGGCGGGCGCAGGAGGGCGGTGTGGTGCGGGTGGCGGGAGCGCACGTGGCGGGTCAGATTGCTGGAGATGTTGGCGCGGTAGGAGCAGTGCGGGCACGCGTACGGCTTCTCGCCCGTGTGTGTCCGCATGTGCCGCCGCAGGAGCGTGGTGTGATACGGCCCGCGAAAATCCCGCCCACACACGGGGCACGTGGCCACGCCCGCGCCCACCGTGGGCCCCGCGGGCGCCGCCATGCCCACCAGCCCCGCCCGCGCTGCCATCAGCCCCTGCAACAACACGAAGGCTCTCTCAGTCAGGGCGGAGGCGGTCCCTACAACGCTACTCCTCCTCACTCCTCCGGGTCAGCCCCGAGTGCCTTCAGGACACGGGGTCCTTGGGGAAGAAGGTGCAAAGGATGAGTGATCCTCTGACACTGACCGCAGAGGATTCTATAGGGGGCCAAGGGGACATGGGGGAGACAGGGTAGCAAGGTGGCACAGCGGGAGGGGTGGGATAGGGAACAAATAATGGGGAAAACATCTTTGGCACAACTCCCGCCCCGCTTTTGGAATTTGCCCAAAGCACAAATTTCGTCTTCCGCAAAACGGTCAGCTTTGCGAGACTTTCACTTACATCTTCATATGAAAAAGTTGTTTTTGTTTATCGCACTATCATTTGCGACAATGAAATTCAGACATACAAAACAAACAAACAGGCAAAACAGACTGAGTGAATTTGAGCAAATGAGTCTGAAAAAGAGTGAACGAACGAACAAACGAACGAAAGAGGGAGAGGGGAGAAAGTGCAAGAGCAAGAGCAAGAGCAAGAGAAAGAGAGAGAGTAAAGACAAAGTAGAGAGTAAAGACAGAGAGAGAAAGAGAGTAGAATGAGAATGCGAGAGTGTCAATTTGAGTGAAAAAGCCAGACTACGGTTGACAGTGACAGCCAGAGAATCAAAGAACTGACAGAGTGAGCGAGATGAAAGTGCGAATAACCGAAAGAGAGAAAAAGTGAGATTGACTGATATCATGAAAAGAGAGTGAGGGTGGCACCAAGAGTGGCAGAATGAGAGAAAGAAAAGAAAAACAAAAACCGAGAGACAGAAAGAGAGTATTTAAAAAATAATAAAAATAACAACTATCTGATAAAAAAGCGTGCACCTGAAGAACAATTTATCGCCGTTCTGAATGCGTAACCTTTCTTTAAATAACAGAACAAACGAGCAATAACAGTAATAGAGTAATTAATAAATAATAAATAGAGAGAAATAAGAACTGACAAAGAAACAATATCAAGAAGGGAAAAAACAATAAAATGAAAATAAACAATGAAAACATAAATAACAAATACAGAAAATAAACATGCAACACTATAAAAATCAACAACAAAAAAATAAACAATCTATACTGCAAATATATAAAAGAATAAACAGACAAGAAATAAAACTTAAAATAATCAAAACAAGAACACAAAAAAATACATAAAAGTAAAACAAAACAAAAACAAAAAAACATATCGACATGTGAATAATAACGTTTTCATCCGTTTCAAAATACTGACCAAGTATAAGATAAATCTCGTTCTTCACATCCAACCAATAATTGCAATTTTCTGCAACTCAGAGCTCGGAGAAAAACCTTGCAAAGTGATAATGCGATAAAGGTGAAAATAGTAGGAATTCTGTATTCTTTATTTTCCCCGTATGTATCATTATTTCGCAACTCCTTTCCTAAGTTTATCATAGTTATCCATCAAGTAAATATCACATTTGAATTTCCTTTCAATTCAAAAGACGCAATCACCACGCACATGCCCATGTACGCAAGCTGTAGAGACTGATGTACACACTACCATAATACATACATACAAACTCACTCACTCACTCACTCACTCACTCACTCACTCACTCACTCACTCACATATATATATATATATATAATTGATCCCATGCACTTTTATCATTGGTAATTTCTCAACCTCAAGCAACGAAACATCACACGAGGGAGGAAGAAGGTATATTCAAAAGATAATTCCGTATTCATATTTATTGAAAATGAAAAGAAAAATAAACAAAAGACACTTCCAAATGAAACAAAAACACAAAAAAATGTACAGCAGTTCTTCACACAGCTGATATATAGACATCCCCCCTTTTATATCAATATTCTTTCTTCTCTTTAGCAAGAAAACGAAGCATAATTGAGGCATACCTGAGGCATACAAACAATGCGTTTATTCAAATTGATGCAGTACAGGTGTCTAGACTCCCTCTCCGCCTCCACAGAGAAAAAAATATATAATAATTGTATCATGCATCACGTATCATACAGAGTATATATTCGTAATAGCTGACATGTGCATATCCATATATATGTATTTTCACGAACATTTCACAAGTCGATTTCGTCTAGCTTGCCTATGTATCTGGAGCGCTAAAATCAAATAAAACAAAATAATTATTAAAAAAAACTATTAATTTTGTTAAAACAGTTAAGTACATCTTTTCTACAAAAAAAATCCGATCTGCCCTGCACGTCACACCCCCTCCCCCTTCCCCTCCCTCTCCAAAAATAAAAGCTCACAAGTTTGTTTTGTTTTATTAATGTAAAGTATCGACTCAAATTCAGTCATCCAACGTTCAAGAGAAGAAAGTTGGAAAACAGCCATGCGCATAAGAATACCATGAGAACTGCAGGACGTTCTTGACCATTCATTTTAGTAGATTTTTTCATGTTATGCAACAGTGCAACGTGAGTCTTCAATGTTGCAAACCTCGCCAACGGGTGAGCGCACTAAATCAATAATTTTATTCATCTTAAAACACAATTTTATCAATTACTCAAACACAATACCGAAGGTGTTTTTTAATGTCTGGCAAGGCCATGCTCCCTCCGAAATTTACTCAAAGGAAGAATAATAAATAATCATAAAAATAAACAAATAAAAATATTCAGGAAATCCTTAACGATGTTCCCTTTTAACTCTTTTCTCTTCCATCACTGCCTGAGTCATGTTGGTTTACTGAGTTTGACCTTATGAACCCCAGGTCACTCCTTTTGCTTTCCTCTCCTCCTCCGCTTCCTCCTCCTCCTCCCACCCTACCTATCCTCTTCACTCCCCTCCATCTACCCTTCTCTCCCTTCCCTATTCACTTGCCGCCTCTCCCTATCCTATTTTCCTTTCCTCCTTATCCCCTTCCCCTTCACTTCCTACCCCTTTTCCCTACCCTTCCTGTCTCCTTCCCTTCCCTCCCATCCCCTTCTTGTCCCTTTCCCTTCCCTCCCCTCCATCCATTTTTTTCCTTTTTTACGTGCGTCCCCTTTCTTCGCGCGTCTTCCTGTCTTCTGTCTCCCCTACCCTCTTTTCCCCTCTACCCTACGGCCTCATTCTCCCCTCTCTTCTCTTGAACCCCTCTTTCCTTCTTCCCATGACAGTCTAAAATCACAAGTTAAGCCAGCTTGGACAGACATCTACCCCCGCAGGATATGGCCATTTCAACAAAAACTGCATTTTCCTTTCTTTTGTCCCTCCTCACTCCCTCACTCCTTCATTCCCTCCCTGCCCTCCCTCCCTCCCTCCTCTCCCCTTCGCCCCGCGGAGACCAAACTTGATCCTGTGAGCACGAGAGCACGCCCTTCGGGGGAGAGCCCTAGTGCGCGACCCGAGGGCTGTCGTCCTGATATTGCATGTAGGGCTGCGGGTCGTGGTTGTGCGGCACGACCATGACGATGCCCTCGACGCTCAGCCTGGCGCGGCCTCGGCAAGTTTTCTTGGTGCAGCGCCACCAGCTGGTGCGCCCTCCGGCCTCCTCCCGGCATATCCTGTGCTTGTACCCCTCGAAGTAGAGCAGGTTTTTCCCTCTCTGAGACTTGACAAAGGCTCCGCCCTGCTGGAGGAAAACTGGGTATCAGGGTTGGCTCGTTCCCTTGCCCCAAAGGCTTGCCACACCGCCCCTCTGCCTCACACTGGGCCGCCCCTGGCATGGGACCTTCTACAAGGCCTTCGAGTTTTTATCCCAACTTGATGCTTTTGTTTTTGTTTTGATTTTCTGTAGTGATATCATCAAGGCAATTTCTTTCACATCGTCTTCTGAGATCATATAATAAAGAGAAAAGGGAAATAAAACTGAATGTGTAATTGTGATATGATTTTTTTTACACACTGAGGAACAAAAAACATATTCCATCTTTGAACTTTCCTAACGAAGGAGGAGGAAAAGTAGGGGGAACCGAAGAGGAAAACGAGGAAGAGAAAGAAAAGGAGAAAAAGAGGAACGAGACGAAGGAGGAGGAGGAAGCGGAGAGGAGAGGAGAAAGAGAACGTGGAGGAAGAGCAGCAGCAGCAGCAAGAGGCAGCGAGGCGGCAGAGCCCCAGCCGCTGCCCCCGGCGGACGTCCGGCCGGAACCTTGGCGCGAGGCAGGCCGGCGAGAGCGACCCGTTCCCTTCAGAGCGGTGAGGGGGGGTGCGGGGCCCTGGGGGAGTGGCCCAAGGCGGCCGGGGAGGCGGTGGTGCCGCCAGCTGTGGAGAGGACCGCTGGCACCGGCAGCGCCCCGGGCAACGCCCCTGCAGCAGAGCTGGGCGTGTGCACGGTGCGCAGGTGGCGCGTTAGGTTGCTGGACACGTTGGCGCGGTAGGGGCAGTAGGGGCACTGGTAGGGCTTCTCGCCGGTGTGCGTGATCATGTGCCGCGTCAGGAGAAACTTCTTGTTGAGGCCGTGGAACTCGCGGCCGCACTCGGGGCACGGCAGCGGCGAGCCCAAGTCCCCCGCCGCGGAGGGGCCCCCTACCGCGCCCCCGCCCGCGCCCGCCCCGCCGAGGCCGCCCGCCAGGCCGCCCGCACCCCCGCAGGAGTTGAGGCGCGGCGAGCAAGGGCTTTTGAGCAGCGCCGACGCCGAGGGGGAGCGCCGCACCAGGGGACTGCGCCAAGCCAGCCTCTGAAACACACAAAGGCAGCGTCACACCCCAGGTTCTGGCAGCTCCCCCCGCGCCTCCCCCGGGCCTCCCCCGGGCCTCCCCCGGGCCTCCCCCGCGCCTCGCCTCT
>NC_091572.1:33843706-33853706 GCF_042767895.1 Penaeus vannamei | reverse complement strand
AGTCTAACCTAACCTAGCCTAACTTAACCTAGCTTAGTCTAACCTAACCTAGCCTAACCTAACCTAACTTAACCTAACTTAACCTAGCCTAGCCTAACCTAACCTAACTTAACCTAACTTAACCTAGCCTAGCCTAACCTAACCTAACCTAGTGTGACCCTAGTTTAAGATGACCGGATATGCTCGGGGTCATTCAGGTGAGTCGCGGCTAAGGTCGACGTGACAGATTGTGTGGATACTGTATGGCGTGAGGGTCATGTGGATACCTGAGCATATGCTTATTTTGTGTCTTTTTGTCTCTTATCTGTGTGTGTATGTTTGTGTGTATCTTTGTTTATGTCTGTTTAATTGTTTTTTTTTTATTTTTAAATTGTTTATATATTTTTCTTTTTTATCTGAGTCCCTGTCTTTGACTTTGTGTGTATGTGTGTGTGTGTGTGGTGTGTGTGTGTGTGTGTACGTGCGCGCGTGTATGTGTTCATGTGAGTCTTTTTTCCTGTCCTCGGCTGTCTTCAGTCTCACTCCCTCGCTCCCCCTCTCTTTCTGTCTCTCTCTCTCTCTTGTGATCTCTGTCTTGGTCTTTTTTCACTCTTCCTGTAATCAGCTTATATAACCTACTTGTTTGTTACCACTAGATACGACATGTGGATTGTGTAACCTGGTTCAGTAGTTGATCGGATCTGTTCGTCTCTCTCTCTCTCTCTCTCTCTCTCTCTCTCTCTCTCTCTCCCTCTCTCTCTCTCTCTCTCTCTCTCTCTCTCTCTCTCTCTCTCTCTCTCTCACTCTCTCTCTCTCTCTCACTCTCTGTCATATATATATATATATATATATATATATAAATATATATATATATATATATATATATATATATATATATATATATATATATATATATATATATATATATTCTTCTTCTTTTCTTCTTCTTTTTCTTCAGCTTATTCCCATTTCTATATGGGGTCACTGTTCCTCGCTAGCCTCTTCCATCTTGCTCTGTCCATTGCATCTTCCCTTCTGAGTCCCTTGTCTTCCAGATCTACTTTTAGCCTTTCCCTCCAACTTAATTTGGGTCTACCTCTCCTTCTACGTCCATCCACGTGCATTTCCATAACTTGGTTTCCAATATAGCCTTCTTCACTTCTGATGACATGCCCATACCAGTTAATCCTTCTTTCTTGCATCTTTGCACTCACTTCTGTGACCTTGACTGTACCTTTGATGTAGTCATTCCTGATCTTATCCTTCCTCGTGACACCACACATCCACCTTAACATCCTCATCTCTGCTACATTCACCTTCTTTTCATGCACCCTCTTAATTGGCCATGTCTCGCTCCCATAAAGGATAGCAGGTCTCACAGCTGTTTTGTAAACCTTCCCTTTGAGTCTTGCGCTGATCTTCTTGTCGCAGAGTACTCCTGAAAACCTTCTCCATGCCTGCCACCCTGACTGAAGGCGTTGGTTTACTTCTACATCCAGTTCACCGTCCTCTGTCACATGTGAGCCTAGATATTTAAAAGCTGGTACCCTCTTAATGATCTCGTCATCCATTTCCACCCCATTTTCCTCCTCAAAATCATTAAATGAGAGGTACTCAGACTTTGTTCTGCTTATCTTCAAGCCTCGGTCCTCCAAAGCCCTCTTCCATTGCGAAAGTTTATCTCTCAATGATTCTTTAGTATTACACACCAAGACAATGTCATCTGCAAATAACATTGTCCAGGGTGCCTCCTCTCGAATCCCTTCGCTTAGAACGTCCATTATAAGGTCGAATATATACGGACTGAGAGTAGAGCCCTGGTGGAGTCCTACTTTGATGTTAAATTCATCCGTTATTCCGACGCAACTACATATATATATATATATATATATATATATATATATATATATATATATGAATGGAAAAACACTCTACCGTGTTGATGCTATGGTAGAAAAACCCACAATGCACAAAACTGTTTGTCAATTGTTTTTTTCTACTATATATATATATATATATATATATATATATATATATTATATATATATATTATATATATATATATATATATATATATATATATATATATATATATATATAAACACACACATACATATATAATTCCTCAAGAAGTATATAAATTTCCTATGTCTCTATGGCTACCAAGTATCACATACATATTGCTTTAATCAAGGTACGTTAAGACAGGTAGCACCATTTCAATTCGATGAAAATCCTAATTGGCAACTGCCGGGTTGAGCTCCATCTCTCGCCCTTTATTCTTAGGAAATAATTACAGGATATTTTCTTTTCTTTTCTTTAATATTTTTTTTCTACCATTGACACTTCAGAACCTTTACGAAGAAAATAAGCTTAGAAATACAGGATTTTTTCTTGTTTTTTTTTTTTTCTACCATTGGCACTTCAGAATCTTTACGAAGAAAATAAGCTTAAAAATACAGGAATTTTTCTTTTTTTTTCTACCATTGGCACTTCAGAATCTTTACGAAGAAAATAAGCTTAGAAATACAGGATTTTTTCTTGTTTTTTTTTTTCTACCATTGGCACTTCAGAATCTTTACGAAGAAAATAAGCTTAAAAATACAGGAATTTTTCTTTTTTTTTCTACCATTGGCACTTCAGAATCTTTACGAAGAAAATAAGCTTAGAAATACAGGATTTTTTCTTGTTTTTTTTTTTTCTACCATTGGCACTTCAGAATCTTTACGAAGAAAATAAGCTTAAAAATACAGGAATTTTTCTTTTTTTTTCTACCATTGGCACTTCAGAATCTTTACGAAGAAAATAAGCTTAGAAATACAGGATTTTTTCTTGTTTTTTTTTTCTACCATTGGCACTTCAGAATCTTTACGAAGAAAATAAGCTTAAAAATACAGGAATTTTTTTTTTTTTTTTTTTTTTCTACCATTGGCACTTCAGAATCTTTACGAAGAAAATAAGCTTAAAAATACAGGAATTTTTCTTTTTTTTTCTACCATTGGCACTTCAGAATCTTTACGAAGAAAATAAGCTTAGAAATACAGGATTTTTTCTTGTTTTTTTTTTTTTCTACCATTGGCACTTCAGAATCTTTACGAAGAAAATAAGCTTAAAAATACAGGAATTTTTCTTTTTTTTTCTACCATTGGCACTTCAGAATCTTTACGAAGAAAATAAGCTTAAAAATACAGGAATTTTTCTTTTTTTTTCTACCATTGGCACTTCAGAATCTTTACGAAGAAAATAAGCTTAAAAATACAGGAATTTTTCTTTTTTTTTCTACCATTGGCACTTCAGAATCTTTACGAAGAAAATAAGCTTAGAAATACAGGATTTTTTCTTGTTTTTTTTTTTTTTCTACCATTGGCACTTCAGAATCTTTACGAAGAAAATAAGCTTAGAAATACAGGATTTTTTCTTGTTTTTTTTTTTTTTCTACCATTGGCACTTCAGAATCTTTACGAAGAAAATAAGCTTAAAAATACAGGAATTTTTCTTTTTTTTTTCTACCATTGGCACTTCAGAATCTTTACGAAGAAAATAAGCTTAAAAATACAGGAATTTTTCTTTTTTTTTCTACCATTGGCACTTCAGAATCTTTACGAAGAAAATAAGCTTAAAAATACAGGAATTTTTCTTTTTTTTTCTACCATTGGCACTTCAGAATCTTTACGAAGAAAATAAGCTTAGAAATACAGGATTTTTTCTTGTTTTTTTTTTTTCTACCATTGGCACTTCAGAATCTTTACGAAGAAAATAAGCTTAGAAATACAGGATTTTTTCTTGTTTTTTTTTTTCTACCATTGGCACTTCAGAATCTTTACGAAGAAAATAAGCTTAAAAATACAGGAATTTTTCTTTTTTTTTCTACCATTGGCACTTCAGAATCTTTACGAAGAAAATAAGCTTAGAAATACAGGATTTTTTCTTGTTTTTTTTTTTTCTACCATTGGCACTTCAGAATCTTTACGAAGAAAATAAGCTTAAAAATACAGGAATTTTTCTTTTTTTTTCTACCATTGGCACTTCAGAATCTTTACGAAGAAAATAAGCTTAGAAATACAGGATTTTTTCTTGTTTTTTTTTTTTCTACCATTGGCACTTCAGAATCTTTACGAAGAAAATAAGCTTAAAAATACAGGAATTTTTCTTTTTTTTTCTACCATTGGCACTTCAGAATCTTTACGAAGAAAATAAGCTTAAAAATACAGGAATTTTTCTTTTTTTTTTCTACCATTGGCACTTCAGAATCTTTACGAAGAAAATAAGCTTAAAAATACAGGAATTTTTCTTTTTTTTTCTACCATTGGCACTTCAGAATCTTTACGAAGAAAATAAGCTTAGAAATACAGGATTTTTTCTTGTTTTTTTTTTTCTACCATTGGCACTTCAGAATCTTTACGAAGAAAATAAGCTTAAAAATACAGGAATTTTTCTTTTTTTTTCTACCATTGGCACTTCAGAATCTTTACGAAGAAAATAAGCTTAGAAATACAGGATTTTTTCTTGTTTTTTTTTTTTCTACCATTGGCACTTCAGAATCTTTACGAAGAAAATAAGCTTAAAAATACAGGAATTTTTCTTTTTTTTTCTACCATTGGCACTTCAGAATCTTTACGAAGAAAATAAGCTTAGAAATACAGGATTTTTTCTTGTTTTTTTTTTCTACCATTGGCACTTCAGAATCTTTACGAAGAAAATAAGCTTAAAAATACAGGAATTTTTTTTTTTTTTTTTTTTTTCTACCATTGGCACTTCAGAATCTTTACGAAGAAAATAAGCTTAAAAATACAGGAATTTTTCTTTTTTTTTCTACCATTGGCACTTCAGAATCTTTACGAAGAAAATAAGCTTAGAAATACAGGATTTTTTCTTGTTTTTTTTTTTTTTCTACCATTGGCACTTCAGAATCTTTACGAAGAAAATAAGCTTAGAAATACAGGATTTTTTCTTGTTTTTTTTTTTTCTACCATTGGCACTTCAGAATCTTTACGAAGAAAATAAGCTTAAAAATACAGGAATTTTTCTTTTTTTTTCTACCATTGGCACTTCAGAATCTTTACGAAGAAAATAAGCTTAAAAATACAGGAATTTTTCTTTTTTTTTCTACCATTGGCACTTCAGAATCTTTACGAAGAAAATAAGCTTAAAAATACAGGAATTTTTCTTTTTTTTTCTACCATTGGCACTTCAGAATCTTTACGAAGAAAATAAGCTTAGAAATACAGGATTTTTTCTTGTTTTTTTTTTTTTCTACCATTGGCACTTCAGAATCTTTACGAAGAAAATAAGCTTAGAAATACAGGATTTTTTCTTGTTTTTTTTTTTTTCTACCATTGGCACTTCAGAATCTTTACGAAGAAAATAAGCTTAAAAATACAGGAATTTTTCTTTTTTTTTCTACCATTGGCACTTCAGAATCTTTACGAAGAAAATAAGCTTAGAAATACAGGATTTTTTCTTGTTTTTTTTTTTCTACCATTGGCACTTCAGAATCTTTACGAAGAAAATAAGCTTAAAAATACAGGAATTTTTCTTTTTTTTTCTACCATTGGCACTTCAGAATCTTTACGAAGAAAATAAGCTTAAAAATACAGGAATTTTTCTTTTTTTTTCTACCATTGGCACTTCAGAATCTTTACGAAGAAAATAAGCTTAGAAATACAGGATTTTTTCTTGTTTTTTTTTTTTCTACCATTGGCACTTCAGAATCTTTACGAAGAAAATAAGCTTAAAAATACAGGAATTTTTCTTTTTTTTTCTACCATTGGCACTTCAGAATCTTTACGAAGAAAATAAGCTTAAAAATACAGGAATTTTTCTTTTTTTTTCTACCATTGGCACTTCAGAATCTTTACGAAGAAAATAAGCTTAGAAATACAGGATTTTTTCTTGTTTTTTTTTTTTTTCTACCATTGGCACTTCAGAATCTTTACGAAGAAAATAAGCTTAAAAATACAGGAATTTTTCTTTTTTTTTTCTACCATTGGCACTTCAGAATCTTTACGAAGAAAATAAGCTTAAAAATACAGGAATTTTTCTTTTTTTTTCTACCATTGGCACTTCAGAATCTTTACGAAGAAAATAAGCTTAGAAATACAGGAATTTTTCTTTTTTTTTCTACCATTGGCACTTCAGAATCT
This sequence comes from Penaeus vannamei, assembly GCF_042767895.1. NCBI lineage: Eukaryota > Metazoa > Arthropoda > Malacostraca > Decapoda > Penaeidae > Penaeus > Penaeus vannamei. The sequence goes on along the minus strand of NC_091572.1, from coordinate 33,847,584 downwards.
TTACGAAGAAAATAAGCTTAAAAATACAGGAATTTTTCTTTTTTTTTCTACCATTGGCACTTCAGAATCTTTACGAAGAAAATAAGCTTAGAAATACAGGATTTTTTCTTGTTTTTTTTTTTTTCTACCATTGGCACTTCAGAATCTTTACGAAGAAAATAAGCTTAGAAATACAGGATTTTTTCTTGTTTTTTTTTTTTCTACCATTGGCACTTCAGAATCTTTACGAAGAAAATAAGCTTAAAAATACAGGAATTTTTCTTTTTTTTTCTACCATTGGCACTTCAGAATCTTTACGAAGAAAATAAGCTTAAAAATACAGGAATTTTTCTTTTTTTTTCTACCATTGGCACTTCAGAATCTTTACGAAGAAAATAAGCTTAAAAATACAGGAATTTTTCTTTTTTTTTTTCTACCATTGGCACTTCAGAATCTTTACGAAGAAAATAAGCTTAGAAATACAGGATTTTTTCTTGTTTTTTTTTTTTTCTACCATTGGCACTTCAGAATCTTTACGAAGAAAATAAGCTTAGAAATACAGGATTTTTTCTTGTTTTTTTTTTTTCTACCATTGGCACTTCAGAATCTTTACGAAGAAAATAAGCTTAAAAATACAGGAATTTTTCTTTTTTTTTCTACCATTGGCACTTCAGAATCTTTACGAAGAAAATAAGCTTAAAAATACAGGAATTTTTCTTTTTTTTTCTACCATTGGCACTTCAGAATCTTTACGAAGAAAATAAGCTTAGAAATACAGGATTTTTTCTTGTTTTTTTTTTTTCTACCATTGGCACTTCAGAATCTTTACGAAGAAAATAAGCTTAAAAATACAGGAATTTTTCTTTTTTTTTCTACCATTGGCACTTCAGAATCTTTACGAAGAAAATAAGCTTAAAAATACAGGAATTTTTCTTTTTTTTTCTACCATTGGCACTTCAGAATCTTTACGAAGAAAATAAGCTTAAAAATACAGGAATTTTTCTTTTTTTTTCTACCATTGGCACTTCAGAATCTTTACGAAGAAAATAAGCTTAAAAATACAGGAATTTTTCTTTTTTTTTCTACCATTGGCACTTCAGAATCTTTACGAAGAAAATAAGCTTAGAAATACAGGATTTTTTCTTGTTTTTTTTTTTTCTACCATTGGCACTTCAGAATCTTTACGAAGAAAATAAGCTTAAAAATACAGGAATTTTTCTTTTTTTTTCTACCATTGGCACTTCAGAATCTTTACGAAGAAAATAAGCTTAAAAATACAGGAATTTTTCTTTTTTTTTCTACCATTGGCACTTCAGAATCTTTACGAAGAAAATAAGCTTAGAAATACAGGATTTTTTCTTGTTTTTTTTTTTCTACCATTGGCACTTCAGAATCTTTACGAAGAAAATAAGCTTAAAAATACAGGAATTTTTCTTTTTTTTTCTACCATTGGCACTTCAGAATCTTTACGAAGAAAATAAGCTTAAAAATACAGGAATTTTTCTTTTTTTTTCTACCATTGGCACTTCAGAATCTTTACGAAGAAAATAAGCTTAAAAATACAGGAATTTTTCTTTTTTTTTCTACCATTGGCACTTCAGAATCTTTACGAAGAAAATAAGCTTAAAAATACAGGAATTTTTCTTTTTTTTTCTACCATTGGCACTTCAGAATCTTTACGAAGAAAATAAGCTTAGAAATACAGGATTTTTTCTTGTTTTTTTTTTTTCTACCATTGGCACTTCAGAATCTTTACGAAGAAAATAAGCTTAAAAATACAGGAATTTTTCTTTTTTTTTCTACCATTGGCACTTCAGAATCTTTACGAAGAAAATAAGCTTAAAAATACAGGAATTTTTCTTTTTTTTTCTACCATTGGCACTTCAGAATCTTTACGAAGAAAATAAGCTTAGAAATACAGGATTTTTTCTTGTTTTTTTTTTTTTCTACCATTGGCACTTCAGAATCTTTACGAAGAAAATAAGCTTAAAAATACAGGATTTTTTCTTGTTTTTTTTTTTTTCTACCATTGGCACTTCAGAATCTTTACGAAGAAAATAAGCTTAGAAATACAGGATTTTTTCTTGTTTTTTTTTTTTTCTACCATTGGCACTTCAGAATCTTTACGAAGAAAATAAGCTTAGAAATACAGGATTTTTTCTTGTTTTTTTTTTTTTCTACCATTGGCACTTCAGAATCTTTACGAAGAAAATAAGCTTAAAAATACAGGAATTTTTCTTTTTTTTTCTACCATTGGCACTTCAGAATCTTTACGAAGAAAATAAGCTTAGAAATACAGGATTTTTTCTTGTTTTTTTTTTTTTCTACCATTGGCACTTCAGAATCTTTACGAAGAAAATAAGCTTAAAAATACAGGAATTTTTCTTTTTTTTTCTACCATTGGCACTTCAGAATCTTTACGAAGAAAATAAGCTTAAAAATACAGGAATTTTTCTTTTTTTTTTTTTTTTCTACCATTGGCACTTCAGAATCTTTACGAAGAAAATAAGCTTAAAAATACAGGAATTTTTCTTTTTTTTTCTACCATTGGCACTTCAGAATCTTTACGAAGAAAATAAGCTTAGAAATACAGGATTTTTTCTTGTTTTTTTTTTTTTCTACCATTGGCACTTCAGAATCTTTACGAAGAAAATAAGCTTAAAAATACAGGAATTTTTCTTTTTTTTTTCTACCATTGGCACTTCAGAATCTTTACGAAGAAAATAAGCTTAAAAATACAGGAATTTTTCTTTTTTTTTCTACCATTGGCACTTCAGAATCTTTACGAAGAAAATAAGCTTAAAAATACAGGAATTTTTCTTTTTTTTTCTACCATTGGCACTTCAGAATCTTTACGAAGAAAATAAGCTTAGAAATACAGGATTTTTTCTTGTTTTTTTTTTTTTCTACCATTGGCACTTCAGAATCTTTACGAAGAAAATAAGCTTAAAAATACAGGAATTTTTCTTTTTTTTTCTACCATTGGCACTTCAGAATCTTTACGAAGAAAATAAGCTTAGAAATACAGGATTTTTTCTTGTTTTTTTTTTTTTCTACCATTGGCACTTCAGAATCTTTACGAAGAAAATAAGCTTAGAAATACAGGATTTTTTCTTGTTTTTTTTTTTTTCTACCATTGGCACTTCAGAATCTTTACGAAGAAAATAAGCTTAAAAATACAGGAATTTTTCTTTTTTTTTCTACCATTGGCACTTCAGAATCTTTACGAAGAAAATAAGCTTAGAAATACAGGATTTTTTCTTGTTTTTTTTTTTTCTACCATTGGCACTTCAGAATCTTTACGAAGAAAATAAGCTTAAAAATACAGGATTTTTTCTTGTTTTTTTTTTTTTCTACCATTGGCACTTCAGAATCTTTACGAAGAAAATAAGCTTAGAAATACAGGATTTTTTCTTGTTTTTTTTTTTTCTACCATTGGCACTTCAGAATCTTTACGAAGAAAATAAGCTTAAAAATACAGGAATTTTTCTTTTTTTTTCTACCATTGGCACTTCAGAATCTTTACGAAGAAAATAAGCTTAAAAATACAGGAATTTTTCTTTTTTTTTCTACCATTGGCACTTCAGAATCTTTACGAAGAAAATAAGCTTAAAAATACAGGAATTTTTCTTTTTTTTTCTACCATTGGCACTTCAGAATCTTTACGAAGAAAATAAGCTTAGAAATACAGGATTTTTTCTTGTTTTTTTTTTTCTACCATTGGCACTTCAGAATCTTTACGAAGAAAATAAGCTTAGAAATACAGGATTTTTTCTTGTTTTTTTTTTTCTACCATTGGCACTTCAGAATCTTTACGAAGAAAATAAGCTTAAAAATACAGGAATTTTTCTTTTTTTTTCTACCATTGGCACTTCAGAATCTTTACGAAGAAAATAAGC
>NC_091572.1:33838914-33843206 GCF_042767895.1 Penaeus vannamei | reverse complement strand
GAGAGAGCGAGAGAGAGCGAGAGAGATTGAGAGAGCGAGATTGAGAGAGAGAGGGAAACTGATCTATATTTATATCGAAAGTGCAGGAGAAGGAAAGATCCGGGGGTCGATATACAAATGTAATTCTTTATTGTCCCAAAAAAGCTACACAAACGGCTTACTATAAGGAAAAAACTAAAGCGGTTGTTTTGATATATATATATATATCACGACCTCACAATTACATAAATAGTTTTATCGTCAGCAGATTTTTGGAAAATACAAAATTCCTTTGCCTCTGCATTACAGATCCTTTAAAAAGTCACCTGTTTGTTCTTCAGGAATGTTATCGTAATGCGAGAGGTGAACAACAATCAGGAATGCTTATCACTTAAGCTTATTTACATGACATTTCCCAGTGACAATCACTTTTGTTTTAACATTAAAAATACTATACATATTTCCAAATTAAAAAGGGAGAGCGTATCAGTACTTATATGTAAAAAAATTAAGAACATCTTTATGTAGGAAGCCTCAACATTACTTGACTATGTAAAAGAAATTCTTGCGTGCACAGCAGCAGCAAAGGAGTATGATACTCAATACAATAAATAAAAATAGTAAAAAAAAAAGAATTAAAAGAAGTCTTTTGTTGAATTATGAACTAGCAACATCCGGCTCGGTCTCGGGCGGGCGGCTGGGTTGCGCGCCGGGCTGGGCGGAGAGCTGCGCCAGGTACATGCCGACGACCGCCTTGACCCCAGCGTCCTCTTTGGACCCCTCGGCCCCCTCCTCCCCGACTCGAAATCGGTGGTAGACGCAGGATCCCTTCTTTAAGTGTCGGATCATGTGCTCCTTGCGCGATGCACGGTAGGGGCAACAGGGACACGAGAATGGTTTCTCCCCCGTGTGGGTCTTCACGTGGCGGACCAGGTTATTTCGCCTGTTCTTCCCCGTGAACTCTTTGCCGCAAAGGGCACAGCGATCCACTCCGTCCTCCGAATCCTGCAATGGAGAAGCCACGACCTAGAGACTCGCTTCTTTTAGCTTTTAACACGTTGCCCATGCTACGCGGAGCCCTACAATGATAACATGATGCTGCCATAGCTCCGGGACTACTGTCTTAGTGTATACAACAGGTAAATCATTCTCTGGCTGGATCTTTTGACATAAACAAGTTGAAAAACCAAATCAAGTATCGGGCATAATCAGATATCTTATTAAATCTTTTGTTTGGGGGAAGCTATATCAAGGAGTATTTTAAAAGACAAAGGTGTAGTTCCGACCTTTAGAGTGGTATGTGATCAGGTGGCAGCTGCGTGAGCGTGGTGCGTGTGGTCTGGTCCCTGGGACACCAGGACCCTGTGCAGGTTTCTCATATGCCTGTTGAGATGTTCCTTCTGATTCGCACGGTATTCACACATGGGGCAGGGAAAGGGTTTTTCGCCCGTGTGGATGGCCATGTGACGCTCCAGGCGGTACTTGCGCTTGGTGCCCTTAAACACCTTGCCGCAGACCCGGCATGAGGACGCCGGCGTGGAGTCCCCGCACATTCCATCCACCGCTATGTCTTCGGGTACCAACTCCTCGTCATCTTCATCTGCCAACACCGCCTCCACCTCGATGAGCGCCGCCTGCAACACACCAGGCCATGGTCAGGGCACGACTCAAGAGCTGCGAACAGCCTCAGCAAGGTCGGCAGTGAGCATGCCCACACTTGGCAACTTGATGGCCTCACTCAACATCCGTGCATTGTTAGTGACAGCTAATTGCTGCTCTGCACAAATCACCTGGTTTATGAATGCAATCATCACCAAATCTATACAGATGCATACTCTACTTTGTTTCCTTTTATATAAGCTTTTAAAACATACATTCTCAAATGCACTCCACGTCTCACAGCAATGTTATGGGTTCCTTACAGTTTTTGTCTCTTTGTCTACCTGTTTTTTCTGCCCTGTTTTACGTCTCTATTCGTCCTGACGACTCACATTACAGACGATCTCTCTTCTACGCTCTGGTTATTCGGGTTTATGTAAATTTCTTGCAGACACTCGTCAACCTCATGCATACGCGAAGTAGTTCTGTCATGGAAAGGGGAACTTGTCGCCTGCGGGTCTCCGCTATCTAAGGTCGGTCTCTGAGCATGTACGTTCTTTATGTGCCTAGTGAGGTTGCCCAGCTGACTTGAGCGGTACGTGCAATGCGGGCATTCAAAAGGCTTCAATCCCCAATGAACCAGCATGTGCCTGTCGAGCCGGTACTTCCGCTTTGCCCCGTGGAAGACTTTGGAACACCTAGGGCAGGGCAGCCTGCGCGCCGACACGCCCGCCTCACCCTCCAGCTCCCCCTGCGCACCTTCCTGCAACACAAACAACACCTCGCTCAGTCTCGCTCAGTCTCCATGCGTCCTCTGCTCCGTGCCCGCCAAGCCTTCAGCGTCGCTAACTCCCAGAGGAACTATTCGGAACTATCTGTGTCGTCAGCAGCTATGGTCACCCTCGGCGCCTCTGAGGAACGGCCGCTCTCCCGAACTAAATAATGTAAATGCAATTTCTACAAGCAACATTTCCTCTAAGCACCATACAGAAGATAAGGTCGAGAGACCCGCTGTGGCAGTGGTCGTGACAGTCCAATTGCACTCTTCATGCAAGCCGAACAACGGTCGCGTTCAACGAAGGCCTGCACGCCGGGCCGAGGACTCCGCCGGGCGGCACGCGCACTCAGATGCCAGATTCCGGCTGGGACGCTGCTACGGACATTTCCGGGTCGTTTTTGAGGCGCAAGTGCAATCCGAAGGGAGGATCGTCCTCCCGCACGGACCCGCCGGCCTGCGTCTCCGAGTGCGCCTGCTCGCCCCGAGTGTTCTGCAGCGCCGAGTCATAGTTCTGTCCGGACGGGATCTGCGGGGCGTTTCTGTGCAGCATGAGCGAGGGGCTGAGTTCTTGGTAGTGCGGCGGCCCTCCGCACAGGTCGTCTGACGCCTGCTTGTGGACCGCGCGGAGGTGCCGCTTAAGGTTGCCCTGCTGAGAGGCTCGGTACGGGCACATTGAGCATTGAAAGGGCCGCTCCCCCGTGTGGGTAAGCATGTGGTTGTCCATGTTCTGTCGGCGGTTCCGCCCTTGGGCCGTCTTGCCACACACGGGGCACACCAACACGCCTCCTGAAGCCCCGCAGCCATCCCCAGAGACGACCACCTCCTGCAAAATACGAAGGTGGGCTCAGCGTGGACTGTCACAGCTGCCCAGCGATCGCTCTAGCCTCAAAGCCACCACCACAAACGAAGCATCCATAACCCACTTCATGGCCTACTGCGCCCTCTCTCCGCTAGCTACCTGCTACTCCCAACCAGATTCAGAGAGAGAGCATTTCCTCCTCTTCCTACTCCTCTACAAAAGATTTCTAAAAGTTCTTTGGGAGTTTTAATGTCCTTCACCTTCATTAAAATTACCCCAATCCCCTAACCCACATGATAACGATTGTTAAGACCATGAGAGACACATGCTGGCTACTGTTACCGTGTAGAAAATGAAATCCGAGTCATACGAGACTCAAAGGGACGGTGCGTTGTGCGATGAAGAAAGCACTTTTGGTGTGAATCATTTCCTTGTTTCCTTTGCAGCGCCAAACTTGTGAAAAAAAAACTGTACATCGACATAAAAACAAAATTACATTCAAAATCAATCCATTTTTAAACAAAATCACCGCTCACTTCCAATTTCGGTATTTTTTTAAAGCACGTGAACCTCTCCCGTTTTCTCATTCCTGACTTTTTATTAATTTTTCGTCACTGTTCTCGATTTGTTTTACTCCTGGTTTCTATTCCTTTAATATATCTTTTCTCTCTCTTCAGTACTCTGGCTTTTGGTTGTTTTAATTTGTTTGCTGTAAAGGTGATTGTGGCTTCTCGGGGCTCGTTGTGGTGATAGTGTCGTTATGGGTGTGGTGGTTCGTAGTGGTGTTGATACAAGTGGTAGTGGTGGTAGTGGTGGTGGTGGTGGTGATGGTAGTGGTGATGGTAGTGGTGGTGGTGGTGATGGTAGTGGTGGTGGTGGTGATGGTAGTGGTGGTGGTAGTGGTAGTGGTGGTAGTGGTGGTAGTGGTGTTGGTAGTGGTGGTGGAGGTGGTGGTGGTGATGGTAGTGGTGGTAGTGGTGGTGGTGGCGTTGATACAAGTGGTGGTGGTGGTAGTGGTAGTGGTGGTGGTGGTGGTGGCGTTGATACAAGTGGTGGTGGCGTTGATACAAGTGGTGGTGGTGGCGTTGATACAAGTGATGGTAGTGGCGTTGATACAAGTGGTGGTGGTGGCGTTGA
>NC_091572.1:33826414-33833914 GCF_042767895.1 Penaeus vannamei | reverse complement strand
ATATAGTTCTAAAACTTTTAATGAAAGAGGGCACTGTCTTAATAAAAGAACATCACTTCTGAAAGTAAGAAGTACTGAAAATATCTTAATATTGTGATAGAAATTCAAAGTAAAATTCACTGCTTTAACAAAATACATTCTTTGTAACAGATTTTCACTGGTGGAACAGAAAATAACAATTTTTCCCCCCAAACTTCAATTTCTTCTGCTCAGACTTCGTTTCTGCATCACAACCCCCTCTAAACCAATGTTAGTCCTTATAAAATAACACTAACTAATGAGGTGAGCCTTGTGTAGGTTCACCACATGAGATTTGAGGGCATCTTTACGGTTTGTGCGATGAGGGCAGTAAGGACAGAGGAAGGGTTTCTGCCCTGTATGAACCAATAAGTGACGCTCGAGCTTCTGTTTCCAGGTAATGCCCGAGAATGAATGGCCACAAATGCTACATGATCTTGACATGGTTAAGTTGCTATTTTCTCCCACCACACCAGACATGCCACTGACACTGTTAGTGTCTGCGTTCAGCAGTGAAGCGCAGACTCTCGATTCAAGGTGCCTTCTATCTGCTCCCTGCAGTGTTGTGTACGCAGATTTTTCTCGGGCAATGTCAACCTGCAATGTAAATGCAAACCACTCAGTCTCCCTGTGGCCTTTGAATTTACCTAATCAAAAGTACAGAACATTAAGACGAGCCTAGATGGGTGGGAGCGAGCCATGCATGCGAGCGATGTGTAATTTCAACGAGTCTTTCCGAGCACACCGGTGCGGGCACTGGGGACAGTAGAAGGGCTTCTCTCCTGAGTGGGTCATGAGGTGGCGCGTCAGTTTTTGCTTCCATGAGGGGCTTGGCTGGAACTGTTTGCCACACACCCGACACCGCCGCTCCGCATCCAGGCAGGCAAGCAGCGTCCCCACATCCAAGGAGCCCCCAGCCTCCTGCAACACAAACCACCACTCAGTGTTCCACACTTCTTGTCCTTTAGGCAAACATTTTCTGTGAATCATCTTCTAAACAATACAGTTCACTTAAAAGGATGAACAGAGACAGCAGGAAAAAAATCTTTCCCCCTTACCACAGCTTTAACCATCAGTACAAGTTTTGCTTCAAAACTGATTGCCAGTTTGCTCACATGCCAACAAAATGTCTGCTGCTGAGAGTGGGGCTTTATCAGGATGCATTATCCTGCCATGCCTCTTGATTGAATCCTTCCTACCACTGCGGTGGGGACAGTATGGGCAACGATACGGTTTTTCTCCCGTGTGGGTGAGAAGATGGCGCTCTAATTTCTGCCGCCACGAGGATGCGACTCGTGGGAAGTGCTTGCCGCACAAGGGGCAGGTGCCACTCTCAAGGACAGCTCCCACTTGCTCCTGCGACGTCCCTCCACCCGCCTGCAATACAGGGCACACTTAACCTTCCGCTTCACCAGTGGCGCATTTCCATTACCACTTCTTACATAAAAAAGCTGCACAATCATTAAAATAATGTAAAAAATAAAAAGAAAAAAATACAATGAAAGACTCCTTCTTCAAGGAGTTTCTGCTGCACTTGAAGGCACGTAATCTGCAGGCATTTGCTCCCTATGCTTCCGTTTAATGTGGACTTCCAAATTCTGTTTCAAGTTAGCTCTGTGCGGACAGTGTGGGCACTGGAAAGGCTTTTCACCAGTGTGAGTGATCATATGTCGCTTTAACAGGAACTTGCGGTTGAATCCGTAGAAGGTCTTCCCACATGTTATGCACTCAACTGCAACAGACTGGGAAGAGGGGGTTGGCAGGAGTGGGCGGTGTGCCACAAGCCCGGACTGCCAAGACGCCACCCGCCCCTGAAACAACAACACCGCACGTCAGCCTCCATTCGTGTCGCTGGTTGCAACGTCCACTCTTATGCACAAGTTTTCTTAGCCTTTATAAAACTTAGCATAATAAATGAGTGAAAAAGAGGGAAATAAAAAAGAAAATGCCCTAACACTGTAGAGCAGCCCAAATAACATACACTCCTTCAACTCAAGAAGTTAGCATTCCCATGTGTCATACTCTGTATGTTCTGTGAAGGAGGTGAGAGGACAGGAGCACTGGGGGAGACTGCCTCATTTTCAACTCTCTTAATTAGATGGCCATGAAGGCCTTGTATGTGCTTCTTGAGGTTTCCCTTTAGCGAGGCCCGATAGGGGCAGAACGAGCAAGGGAAGGGACGCTCCCCAGTGTGGGAGAGGAGGTGACGCTGCAGATCTTGTCGGCGGTTGCGGCTGCTGAACGCCTTGCCACACACAGGGCACGTCAGCCCACGCCCCTCAAGCCCTTCACACCCGCCTGGGGCTATCACGCCTACCCTCACACCCTGCAACACACAACACAGCCCCGCTTAGTGTATCTGACTGCACTGTTGTATCTTTAACTTCTAATTCACAGAAGACCAAATTTTAGAAAACAACAAAGCAGATCACTGGAACCCATACTCAAGCCTCTGACAATAAATCTCAATCACATGATTTTGTTTGTCTTGTGGTCCCAGACAATAGGGGATCAAAATGTATATATGCATAAGAGAAAATATAACATACTGTCTGACAAATTTTATTCAGAACAAATCCTACAAAACATTTACTTGTCTTTCCTGGCTACGAGGCTACGAAAATTGACCCCTGCTGTAGCTGAACTTTGCGAGGTGGATGCCGACTGCGCTAAAGTGTACGTTGGGGTGAGGTTTGTGTGCAGCAACGGGGCAGCACGATGCACGGTGGCAATGTGCATGTTGAGATTGCATTTTTGATTAGTGCGATAAGGACAATGGGAACAGGCGTGAGGCTTCTCGCCAGTGTGGATGAGAAGGTGTCGGCGAAGCAGCTGGCGCTGGTTCTTGCCGCTGAACACCTTACCACAGACATGACAGGCAAGGCCGCTAGCCCTGCCTTGGGACACCCGGCCCACCTGCAACACAAGCACCTGCTTCAGACAAAGAGTCTACTAGCCCTTACAAGATACTAGCATTTGCCAACATGTTCTTTACACTTTCTTCACAAGTTTCAAGTTTAAACAATTCAAGCAAAATAATACTGTTAAAGAGGAATACATCGACTTCCCATTCAGCATCAAATGGTACATCCATTTTCATCTTTTCTTTGAGATTAAAAACTTATTTGTCCAAGCTAATACACTTCTATCTGTGCACATCTTGCATTAAAAAAATGTAGCTACTTTATAAAAAAAAAAAAAAAGATCTAATTCACTTCAACCATTTGGACAATAAATGAACTCCCCATTTCAATTCATAAAATTACACTTGTTCCATACTGAACCTTGAAAGATACCAGGCAGGACAAATTTACTAAAAAATAAATCTTTGATACAAGTAAGAAAAATAAAGTTCTCATTTCATGCTTGAAATTATGTGGCACTAACTCATGTGACCAGATTTTCCAAAAAAGAAAACAAGACTAAATATGTAAGCTTGATTTATGAACTATGAAAGTTCCCTTGAATGACATTTAAATGCAATACCAAAAAAATTGGCTATTATTCTTATTCAGATCTCAAATTAAAATTGTGGATGGACTTTCTCTGAAAAGCAAGCCTCAAAATCATGCAAAGAAACAGAAAAGGTCTTTTTTGTAACACATCCAAATTGATTTCTGTTTGGGTTTCATAATGCGTTTTATACTGTTGTGTGGTGGTCATTTATAACTAACCTTTTTAAAGTTTGTGTAACATAAAACAGTAAAGGAAAACCAACTTCCCACTTTTATGTATGATCAATGAATTTATCTTTTATGCTTGGATTCTTCATAAATTAATGATAAACAAATTACTTGCTCCCACCTTAATACTCTCCTATTTTCAAGTTCTGAACTCAATTCAACTAATATCACAAACTGTCATTTTAAACTCAATATAACTTGTGGGTAAGTAAAAAAAACAAAGTTGATTTTTGGAATAACTAATATAATTCTCTACAATGGTTACATATACATTTGTACAGTATTACTCAATGAACATCAACTGGACATGAACAGTCATGAGCGAAAACTTTCAATGGTATGAAATCATTAAATTGTTTTTAAATCAACTTAAAAAGAAAAGACAAAACCTGCGTATGACAAAATATTCATACATAGTATTGGCCAACTTTGTGTAATCACTGAGCGTTGCCCGCACGGCCTAAATGCACTGCCGTTATGTGCACTTTCAGATTGCTCTTACGATTCGATTTGTGAGGACAGTATGGGCAGAAAAACGGCTTTTCACCTCTATGAATAGACATGTGCTGCTTCAAGTTCCGTTTCCGGTAATCGCCGTGGAATGCCGTGCCACATAACGGGCACTGGAGAATGCCGTCCCAAGGACTTTCCTTCTCACAGCCCTGCAAAGCACAACATGCCAGCTTAGTTGCCGAGAAACTTTTGGCAGACAGTAGAATAAGTTGGTGCGACTTTCTAATCTTTTCCAGCATGGCGGTGCTGCTGTGGGACTCTGTTCATTAGTTTATAAAATTCTTTAGAAAAATTTATTTCAGCAAGCAAAGCTGTCATGTTCTTCAGAGCTGGATGGATGGTTAATCCAATTCATTATAGCAGAGTCATCATTCCCTTGCAAACCCACTTCCTCCCACTTGTCTCTGCCATGCCGAGTTATCACATGGCCTTTCAAGTTAACTTTCTGAGTCGCTCTGTGAGGGCAATAAGGACAGGCATAAGGCTTTTCTCCCGTGTGGGTTCGCATATGCCTTGCCAAGTTGAACTGCCGATTCTTCCCACCAAAAGCTCTGCCACAGACAGGACAAAGTTTAGCTGGTGATGATGAGGACTGTAGCGGAGGTGGTAGAGGGTGGGATGAGGGTTGATGATGGCCCAGTCCTGAGCTTCCTCTCATGGTGGAGGTCTTCCCCTGGAAAAAGCAATACCCTCACTAAGACTACCCCTTCTCTCATGACACCACCTACCACAATTCAGAGGTGATTGATAACTCTGCACCCAAATGGACTTGCAAACTTTTTATTAAAAAAAAAAAATAAGTATTTAAAGAAATAGTAATAATAATAAAAATAAAAGGAGTCCATAAAATTTATATTTCAAGATTTAACACCTGTCATATTTATGGCATTCCTGTGGAAGAGATTCCAGGGGGGGAGGGCCATTCCTCATGCCGTGCGCGGATATGCATCCTTAAGTTGTTTTTTTGATTAGCTCGATGTGAGCAGTAGGGACACTGGTAGGGCTTCTCCCCAGTGTGGAGGAGCATGTGGCGGTCCAGCTTCCACCGCCGACTGCGCCCCTGGAACCCTTTCCCGCACACTGGGCAGAGTATTACGTCACCATGGCTCCCAACATCCCCCTGCAAAATGGCACAATCTCAGTTCCCACACTTGCATTTCCCACACTTTCACATACATCTGCAGGTCTACTTGTCAAACTCTAAAGATTCTGCAGCACCGTCGACAGGCTCTTCCATTTTTTGTGGGCAAGCTTTCCTCTTTCTGGCAGATACATCCCAGCAAATGGTACTTGTTCATCCCATTCAAACAGGAGGCAGCTGAAGGGATGGGCTTTCATTTGTATCCCTCAGAACCTCTCCGTGTACTCTTAGGATATGCATATCCATGTTGCCTTTTCTGTTACTACTGTGAGAACAGTAAGGACAAGAGAAAGGCTTGATCCCAGTGTGGATCATCTGATGCTGCTGTAGGTTTTGTCTTCGGTTGCGCCCAGTAAAATTTTTGCCACACACTTCACACGTTAGCGGGGGGCCTCGCCACTCCTGCAACATAACAACATGCATCTTTCACTAGGAGTCTGTCCATTCCTTAGCTTGGCAATAAAGGAGATTTAAATCCACATACATTCCCTACATACATACAAGTTTAGACTTGAGCTGGTTGGTTTATGACTTCATCAGAGCCACCATGGATGTCTGCAAGCTGAGAATTCTGATTAGCCTCTTGGGCTAAAGCTGGATGTTGTGCATGGCGACGCAGGAGGTGAGTCTTGAGGTGCCACTTGTGGGCTGCCCGATGGGGACACAGTGGACAGGGATAGCGCCGCTCACCAGTGTGTGTGACAAGGTGGTGTTCTAGGTTCTGACGTCGATTGCGACCCTGGAACCGCTTGCCACACACTGGGCACAAGAGTCCAACAATAGGAGTTGGCCCTGCAACCTCAAAGGACTTATGCGAGTCACCCTGGCCCAAGTGCCCTTGGGGGCCGACCCTCACCCCAGTCAGCAACTCTCCTGCTGCCTGCAAGAAGGCGAATACATTCACTCAACCTGTCTATCGGGAATATGTGTACATCTACCCCTAAGATTCATTGCTTGAACCCAGAGGTATTGCAATCTTAAGTATAAAACATTGCATTTCCATACCTTATCTGTCTCCTAAACATTAATTACAGATTCCATACCCACTTTCCTTTTCCCATAACCCAAACACAGTGTCTAGCTGTCTTTTGTGTTTGCATCAAGAATTCTACTTGAGTTGAGATGTAACATGGTGATATGTCTGTAAAGCTGAGACTCTGAGGCAGCTCGGTAGGGGCAGTGTGGACAGGTGACAGGGCGATCCCGGCTGTGTGTGGCCATGTGGTGAACCATGTTCTGCTTACGATTGCGACCATAGCACTTTTTCCCACAAGCTGGACACTGAACAAAGAGACCCTCACTGACGGCGCCACCCACCGCCTGCAAAACACCAAAGCTTTGCCTCAACAACTTTTATCAATCATACTCCTCTTACGCTCTCCCAAAGGCGTAACAGTAGTAATAAACAAGCCATATTTTCAATAAAAATAGATTATCCTATTTCTAATTCTTTTAAGGCATCTTCAACATTACAACCACAAACCACTGAAATTCTCAGACTTCGTTACTTGAATAAAGCTTTAGTTCCATTCTCTTTTTGTAATCAATTTCTTTCTTTCATCTTTAAAGCTTTGGAAAGAGTGGCACAGCAAAAGGCCCCCTTCTCACTGACCCCTCTCATTTGTTTTTTGTTTTTTTCTTCTACACAAAATCAACAGTATCTGATCTTCACATGACACTATCTGGGTGAAGCGCTCTGATGTGGGTCTTGAGATTGCCTTTCCTGTTAGCCCGGTGTGGGCAGTGCGGACATTCGTAGGGCTTCTCGCCTGTGTGAGTAAGGAAGTGACGGTCCAAGTCGCGTATGCTGGAGAAGATACGGGTACACTGAGGACAAGGATGCTTTCTGGGTTGGGCCAATAGCTGGCGTGGGTTGGGTTGCCGACGTGTACTAGGGTGCCGCTGGGTAGTAGCCAACAGTCGCCGGGGGCTCATACCCATGTGGAGGTGCACAGAAGACGTACCCTCCATTGACAACGCACCCTGCAATGACAACGCACCCTCCCTGAGTCAGCAGCCCACCTTTGAACACGCACAACTCCCATGACATTGTGAAACTAGTAACAAGAACCACATACCATAAAGGGTTTTACCATGTAATACCAACAGCCTTACTCAGAAACCAAAGACCACACTGCCATTATT
>NC_091572.1:33812698-33820914 GCF_042767895.1 Penaeus vannamei | reverse complement strand
AATGAATGAGTAAATGAGTGGACGAATGAGCAAATTATTCAATGTATAAATGAGTGAGTGTGTTATCTACAGAGAGGAGAGACAAGAAAGAAGGGGCGAGAGGGGCAGGGGCACGAAAAAGGAAAAATGGGACTGGTAGAGAGGTAGCAGCAGACAGGAAGAAAAAAAGGAGGAAGAGGAGGAGGAGGAGGAGGAGGAGGAGGAAGAGGAGGAGGAGGAGGAGGAAAGGGAGGAGGAGGAGAAGGAGGAGGAGGAGGAGAAGGAGGAGGAGGAGGAGGAGAAAGAGAAGGAGAAGGAGAAGGAGAAGGAGAAGGAGAGGAGGAGGAGAAAGAGGAGAGGAGGAGGAGAAAGAGAAGGAGAGGAGGAGGAGGAGGAGGAGGAGGAGGAGGAGGAGAGGAGAGGAAGGAGAGTAGGAGGAGAGGGAGGAGAAGGAGAGTAGGAGGAGAGGAAGGAGAGAGAGGGAGGAGGAGAGGAAGGAGAGAGAGGGAGGAGGGGGAGAAGGAGAGTAGGAGGAGAGGAAGGAGAGAGAGGGAGGAGGGGGAGAAGGAGAGGGATAGGGAAAGGGGGTGGAGAGGAAAGGGAGGGGAGGAAAATGAAGCACAAAGAGGAGAAGAGAAATTGGAGAGAGGAAGAGGCCGGTTTTGTGGGTGGGTGAGTGTGCTTGTGAGACCAAGTGGGCATGACTAATGTGAATTAAACATGAATGAGCCAGAATAATGGAGAAACAGTACGAGCTATCAAGAATGACAAAAAATGACACTGAAATGACAGTCAGAAAGCTCGGGAAACTGAGTGAGTAGCACAAATCATTATTAGTTTTAGTCTACTATTGAGATCATAAAAATCTTTCACATGTAATCCAGAAGAAAGACAAGTTGTTAAACAAGCACTTGATGCAAAAGTAATGTTACACTAAACCTCCCCTTTCAACTACACAGAAACCTGTCAGCTGCACAACTGAGAAAAAGTAGCATTTTCTTCTTTTTTCCTCCTTTTCAAACTGATCAAAAATGTGTTTTAAACTTTAGTAATTTCCAGTATTTTAAAAAGTTGTTCTTGTTTTATATTTGGTTTAGTTTGGAGTCCCATGCTTTGTTTTGATGTGGATCTTCAAGTTACTGAGGCGGTTCGCACGGTGGGGGCAGTGAGGGCAGTGAAAGGGCTTCTCTCCTGTGTGTGTCATCATGTGGTAGTGGAGGTGCTGCTGCTTGTTGCGCCCGTTGAACAACTTGCCGCATACTGGGCATACTTTGGGGACCTTTGTGCCGAGCGACATGCCCACTGGGATGTCATGCCTGCCCTGAAAAGACAAAACACCGTGCTCTCAGTGACATGCCTTCCATCCAGGTAGTCATTATCCACTCTCGCTGGCTGTCTATACGTACAAAAGGCCCTGGACTATGTCTTCCTTTTTTGGGGGGTAAGCCTACTCCTGCGTGCTTTTATTTATGGGTGCCTCCAGGTGTACTGGCCACCATCACAACTATTTACTGAGACATGGTGGAGAGGGCCACATCCACCCCATGAATGCTTCGTATGTGTTCTCGCAAGTGGTCTCTACGACTGGTCCTGTGGGCGCAGAAGGGACACATGTGTGGCTTCTCGCCTGTATGTGTCTTGATGTGGTGACTCAGGTGTTGGCGGCGGTTCCTGCCCTGGAAGACCTTACGGCACACAGGACACATCAAGGGCGGACGCATGGTCTGGAAAGAGAATACATCCACCCCTCAGGATATCAAGTTCCTCTTGATGCATTTGGATAGCAATAGAACAGACAGAAGAGAGGCTACACGAACTCCTCTGGCCATGGGAAGCTACACAAGTCTGCCGCCATTTACGTGTGCCCTGAAGCGTGGGACGAGTCTTGGAATCGTCTCATTATCTCCCCACCTATATTTCCTGGAAGTTCCTCCAGGTGCCTCAGTTTCATATGAGTCTTGAGGTTATCCTTGCGGTTGGCCCTGTGGGGACAGAAGGGGCAGTGGAAGGGCTTCTCGCCCGTATGAATGTTGAGATGGGTGGAAAGGTGCTGCCTCTTGTTTCTGCCAGAGAATGCCTTGTTGCACACGTGGCACGTCAGGGGCACGTCGTTGGTTATCGCCCCCTGCAACAGAGAACACCCTCTTCTTAGCACCACACCACCATGCACTCAGCTACATACTGTTTAAAAATTGTAGCACTGTTATATAACAAAGAAGAAGTTGTCCAAGTCTTACCAGCCTAAGTATTGGTCTATCAAATCTTTAAAAGTCCCCCAAGTCATGATCTACAGCATCAAAAGATTTTAGCACTGATAAGGTGGCCTGGTCCTGAATCTGACTCTCTAATGAATTGGCCTCAACTACTTGTGTTGGGTTGGGTTGGGGGGGTTCTGAGGTCAGGGATTTGGTCGAGGAGGTCTGTCTCAGATGGCGTGAGCGAATGTGTATTTTCATGTTATCACTGCGATTGGCACGGTGTGGGCAGTAGGGACACTGGAAGGGCTTGTGGCCTGTGTGCGTGATCATGTGGTACTGGAGGTTCTGACGTTTATTCCTCCCGCTGATTATCTTCCCACACACTGGACACAAAATCGCCTCCCCACTGCCTCTCGAGCTCACGCCCGCCTGCAAAGACAAGGCACCGCATCAGCCCGCCCATTTTTGCCCAAAGGATTGCATGTCAATAGTAAACACAAAGTCTTAGTGACTTCCTTATCTTCCCTTGTCATCTTAAGTAATACTGGTACATCTGCCTTTCATAACTTGCAATCATCTTCAATGTCTTAGTAATCACCTCTGAAGGGTTTAATTTGAAAAACACACATATAGAACAAAGAGAACCAAAAATAATAGCAGGAAATATAAAAATAGCACCATTAAATTTGAAAAAAAGAATCATCAATACAATTGAAAGTGGATAAGCTATTCATTATATACAGTTGTAAAATCTTGCTTACTTAAAAAACTCACTCATGTTTTTAAGGTTCTCATCACTAAAAATCAATACTTTCTCTTACTTCAAGAACATGGCAGAACAAGAAGCATGTCTTGATAGAAAATGCCAATAGCTCCGCAGCAGGATCAGGTTTTACTTTCCACTGACTACTTAGGATAAGGAAGGCGAGTATCCTTCATCTCGTGAAGGAATAAGAGGTAGGATTGAATTGTGCTTGTGCATGTTGGTGAACCAGGTTAGCATGGACTGTGAGGATGTGCCTTCTCAGAGTGGGGCGATGGCTGCTGCGGTAAGGACAGTGTGGGCACAGATGTGGTCTCTCCCCAGTGTGAGTCAGTAAGTGCTGCTTCAGGTTATTCTTTCTTGATCGGCCCATAAACAACTTGCCACACACGTTGCACTGTAGAACATTGTCCCCGCAACCTTTCTGCAAAGCAAACACACACCCTCAGCTCAAACCCAGTCCATACATATTTAGTAGCCGGATGAACAAGCCATATCAACTTTAGGATCTTTTTGAATTCCCCATTTCTATCCAAGAGGTTTTGGTTGTTGTGTTGTTGTTGCTTTTATTTAATCATTAAAGTATTTCTAATCTTCAATTAACCTGATAACAGTAAGCTACAAATGGGAGTAAGCATCGGGCGTTGTAAAGACAGCTGGCATGGAAGAGAATGCAGGAGCTCTATGCACTGCTCGAATGTGCTTGACAAGGTTCGGCTTGTGGTTAGTCCTGTGTGGGCAGTGCGGGCAAAGATAGGGTCGTTCGCCTGTATGAGTCAGGATGTGCTGTTTCAAATTAGTCTTCCTAGAACGACCAGAGAACACCTTGCCGCACTCGCTGCACACCACAACGTTCTCCTCACAACCACTCTGCAAAGCAAACACACACCCTCAGCACAAACATTCTCTTCCTTGGATAACCAATGACCGATAACCAACTACAGGGGTTAAAGTGGAGGAAACAAAGTCCAGCCCATTTGGTCTCTCAGCAAAGGTGACACAATTTTAAATAAATTCTCTGCAAGACAGAGCCTTTCTCCAAACAATGCAATTTTCTACTATTGTAATAACATGTTTTTCTTACTTATTTTTGCTTTGCCCAAACATTAATCCTGATTCGAAATGTGAGGATTCACTGATGTGGGAAGGAAAGTAGGTGCAGCAGGAGCATTGGACAAGCCTGCAAACGACCCTGAGGAGAGAGCCTGCCCCTGTGAAGACCCATGAACAGACCGAATGTGTTTGAGGAGATTGGGCTTATAATTGGCTCTGTGTGGGCAGTGCGGGCAAGTGTACGGTTTCTCTCCAGTGTGAATGAGGAGGTGGTGGCGTAGATTCTGTCGACAGTTCTTGCCCGTGATGCAGCGACCACACACTGGGCATGTGAGGTACTCCCTAGGCTCCTCAGGCCCCACTACGCTGCCAATCAGCCCCTGTAACAAAACCACGCACTCAGTGGCTGCCGCTTCAAGTACGAGCCTATGCCTTAAGTTATGAATTTATCAAAATTAAAGCAGGGATCTTTGTTACTCTTTTAAAGGGGTATCCTTAAATGATTTCATTATATTCCCCATCCCTACCCATCATGTCTTATTTAAATTTTATTTATCATAATTCTGTTCAGACGATCTCTCATTGGGTCATTATTATTTTTGTTTCTGTTCAACTCTCTCCTACAGACCTTAATTTCACACTATGTTATTAAATCTTTTTTTTTTTTCCCTTCTCTCTCTCTTTTAACCAAACCACTCTATCTGAGAACAATTACATGTAGGTATGCTTTTCATAAAACTTTTTATTTCTTCAAATATACATTTTATTCAATAATTAACTACAGAGTCACATACAAACTCTCTCTCTCCATTTTCTTTAAACTATTTCAAGAAACTCGCCTCTATACAATTTGAAAATAAAACAAAGAATCTTTGGGTTTACAAATGACAGGAGGAAACTTGAAGAGACAGCAGCATATTCCCTAAATCCGCTCAGCATGCAATAAGTTACATTGTGTGTTCATAACAAGCAAGACATACTCATTCACAGAATACTAGCAAACAAATTTCCTCGTATTAGATGTACCTACCAATAAGAGACATGAAGCTATGCTTTCTGTGTATATATATATTTATATAAATATTTTCTTTACTTCAGTTACCAATGATGCACTTCTTAACAAATAAAAAACATTCTTCTGATAGTTCATGAGAAACTCATAACAACTCTATATAAAAAAGAAAATATATTGAAAACCAAAAACACATAAATTCATAGACTGTTAGACTTTGATCTAGTAAAAGAAACTTCATTGTGAAACTCCCAGTCTGAATAAATCTTTAGTGTTGTTTCTTCTAGTAGGCTATAACATTCCAAGTGTTCATGGTAAGTTATAACAACAGAGGAAAGCACTGACAGAGAATCTTAATCAAGGGTGATGATTAGGGGGAGAAGGGGGAGAAGGGGGAGTGGGGGAGAAAGGAAGTGGGGGAGTAGGTTAGAGTGGGAGAGAGGGTGGAGGAAATGCTTGGTGAATCAATAGGCTCCAAACAGTGAAAGACAAATGAAAATTTCATTACAGCAATTCAATTCCTTTAATACTTATTTAATGATCTAACTTTGTCATGGTCTGGAGATTACAGCAAATATCAATTACTTCAACTATGGTACAGCCAGCTCTGCCATGACACCTATTGTGTAGTTGTGTGAGGTGGTGGGACTCGATGTATGGCTCTGATGTGCTTGATGAGATTGGACCTGAGGGCAGTGCGATGTGGGCAGTGTGGGCAGACATGGGGTCGCTGGCCAGTGTGCGTAAGGAGGTGGCTCTCGCGCCGCTGACGCAGGTTTCTGCCCCTGAACTCCTTCCCACACACCTCACACACCAGGAGTCGCTCTTCAGAGGTCACACCCATCGCTGCCAACGATCCCTGGAACGGAGACACTAGCCATTCCAGCATGTCCACACAGCGCTCTAACACAAAAGATGTGAGTAACACGTGCACTTCCACAAAGAATCTCAAAGGTCTTTTTTTTATCCTTTTTTTTTTTTTATTACTATTATTTACAGGAACACTTGCCACAATCCCCAGAGAACTACCAAACACTAATGGCCACTCATAAATCTTTTATCAAGTGTGATCTGCAACCCCTTGGGTGTCCTCCATCAGCCGGGCCAACCCAGACATAGTGATGGAGGGGCCCATGGAAGGAGGGGCTCCCTCAGAAACGGTGGAGGATGGCAGCGTCTGTGCTACACCATGTGTGGGAGGGGCATCTCTAAGGACGAAGTGATCTCTATGGACTGTGCGAACATGCCGATCCAAAGTAAACTTGTGATGTGCACGGTAGGGGCAGAAAGGGCAGTGGTGGGGGCGCTCTCCTGAATGAGTCGACAGATGGTACTGGAGACGCTGTCGACGGTTGCGACCTGTGATGAGCTTGCCACACACAGAGCAGGCCAGCGCCTCGGCCTCACCCCCACCAAGCTTCCCGCTGCGACCCCCGCCCTGTAAAGAATGACACCATCTGAAGCCCTCTACCACTAAGGTCTGCAAAGGATGGAACCCATCTGCTTATCAGACTGAGTCAAAAGAAAATGGGAGAAAAATATTATTATCCCCATCTCACCACACTACTCAGTCAGAAAAGGTTCAGGCCAATTTACATCTTCACATCTTGCTCATGCATGGCTGTTGGTGCGCGACATTTGGGTTTTAACTCGAGACATATAATGTGGCCTTCTCTCTTTTACTCCAGTTATTCTGCTATGAGAACTGACACTTGTGTTTTAAATAATCAATGATTCCAAGTCTCTGTATTGGACGTCTGGATATTCCTTGCATTCCAGTTCTCCAGCTGCATCGCCTGAGAACTCTGCAAGTCTCTGTGCACCGTTCGAATGTGGCGATTGAGGTTGAACTTGAGGCTAGCACGGTGAGGGCAGTGTGGACATTGGAAAAGTCTCTCACCAGTGTGGGTCAGCATATGGTACCTGAGTTTTTGCTTGCCATTAATGCCACTCACGCTCTTGCCACAGACGGGACACACGACTGGCGCCACCGCCTGCAACAGAGAGGGGAGCGTCCATCACTCCTGCACACCCACCACACATCACTTGGGTCATTAAAAAAGAAAAGGAAAAATAGAAAGGAGAGAAAAGAAGAA
This sequence comes from Penaeus vannamei, assembly GCF_042767895.1. Classification (NCBI taxonomy): domain Eukaryota; kingdom Metazoa; phylum Arthropoda; class Malacostraca; order Decapoda; family Penaeidae; genus Penaeus; species Penaeus vannamei. Next base: position 33,813,813 of record NC_091572.1, on the reverse strand, counting down.
AAAGATGTAATAAGGCAGGCATCATGGTTAACAGAAGAGCAGCACACAACTAATAAGAAACCCAAAATAAAAGCAAAATTTTTCAGTAGAAAAAAAAGAGGATAAATAGGGAAGAGGAAAAAATTTGCATATATTATATAATGATCAATAAAGACACAGATTGTCAATGAATATCTGAACAATTCGAATTGAAACCTAATTTTTTATATATACAAACACAAAAATGCTTGAGACAAAAGGATTGGTGCACAACACTGCCTATGCAAATTTTAAACTGTGAATCAGATCCCTTTGTGCTTCCCTTCATATATCTCCATGAAGCCCATATCAAAATGAAACCTTTTCCATTTTTTAAGTTTTTAAAAAAAGCACAGAGGTAAAACTACAGAGCCCCCACTGGAGAGATAGCAAGTTCCACAACTAGGTGTGAGTAGTGGCACGCAAGGCCTCGAGGGCCGGGGCCAGAGGGAGGCATCAGAACTCAGCTGGGGGACAGTTGGCAGCCAGCTGGTCCTTGTGGAGAGCACGGATGTGCTTATGCAGGTTGAACTTGAGTCTGGCTCGGTGAGGGCAGTAGGGGCAGGCATGGGGCTTCTCGCCGGTGTGGGTGAGCGTGTGATACCGCAGCCGCTGGTGTTGGTTGCGCCCGGCAAACACCTTGTTGCAGAAGGGACACATCAGGGCCCGAGGGGCAACGCCCTGCAACACAACACCACAGTCACAACCACCACATCAACCATACCATCACTACACCATCAATCCATCACCTTCTACTATCTATTAATATATGTTAGATTTGTATATATGTCTATCTAAGGCAGAAACAACACTCCAATAAAACAAAACATTCATCAGTAATAATGATGATAATATGAATAATAATAGCCATAAAATAATAAATTAACTGAATTTTAGTAAAAATACTAATGGCCTGTCATCAATACCAGTTTCACATAAGTGTGTGACAATCATACTGAATGCCAGAACCTAACATGCCTCTCCCCCAGCTTTTCTGTAGTCAAAGCCTTAACATGAAATCTATTACTTTCTATTATTTCAAAATCTATTTCAGCATCATTTTAACAGTGGCTAGAGTTTAAACGGATAAAGAATAA
>NC_091572.1:33797698-33805198 GCF_042767895.1 Penaeus vannamei | reverse complement strand
TCTATCTATCTATCTATCTATCTATCTATCTATCTATCTATCTATCTATCTATCTATCTATCTATCTATCTATATAAATACATACTTTATATACACATGTATGTGTATATATATATATGTATGCATGTATGTATATTATATATTTATATTTATATTTATATATGTATATATATATTTATATATATGTATATTTATATATATGTATGTGTATAATATGTATATGTATAATATGTATAACATGCATAATATGTATACGTATAATATGTATGTATATATATATACATTATATATATATATATATATATATATATATATATATATACATAGATACATATGAATGAATGAATTAATTAATGAGTTTGCATGTATATGTATACTCAACACTCATGTTTAACATAAACATCTTTTCTATTAGGTATATGGAGAGAGCCTAATTCTTATACAGCAAAACCATCACCTTTGCCAATTTCTCTTTCACACTCTAACTTGGCACTTTTCAGCCCAGTGTCACATGCTGCATTAGCTTGTGTTTCGCCTGAATATGTTTGGTCAAATTGAACTTGAGGTTGGCACGGTGTGGGCAGTAAGGGCATTTAAAGGGCTTTATCCCCGTGTGGATGACAGCATGTCTCCTACAATCCTTCGCATTGTTGAAGGTCTTGCCACAAGTAGGGCAGCCAAAGACCTTGTCTGCGGTCTTGGATGGCCTCGCGGTGCTTAACTGCTGCCTACTGCCTGTGGAGGTAACGGCTAGGGGGTCTGACAGTCCACCACTGGTTGATGTAATCCTCCCATGGTGGGGCTGTGCCCCTCTCTGCTTGCCTACCACTCCCACATCCCAGCTGCCATAGGCGTTCCACTCCCCTGGGCCCTGAAACACAAGGGTGTGCTTCAGGCCATTTTCTGAATCTACTCCCACAGGCCTAACACTATATTATATGAAAAATTAAAATGTATAGAAAATTCATTAGAAAAAAAAGTATTGGTACAACACACAATCAACAGTACTTTATGAGTGCAGTATTTACCCTTACTTTTATTTTCTTTTTTGTATTCCACAAGCAATACAAGAATTTCCTGTTTGCAGTCTTGGGTGTCAATCAAATCTTATTTTTCCCTCTTTACCACATTCATTTCCTCACTCACTTGTATATTTGTACATAACAATAAGAACAGATTCCTACAGATAGGTTCTAAAATATGTATTCTGAGCCAACTTATCAAAAACCTTCCAGCTTTCACAGAGTTAACATTAACAAAAGAGAATAAGGAGGATTACGAAACAGCACAAATCATTTCTTATGTATCACATTTTATTTTCAGAATAGGGCTTGGTTTTTGCACTACACAAGGAATAACCACTAAATAGGCTTGTAACACCATCACTGGATACAATCAAATATATCTACAGAGCCTTATTCAGAATCATAATATATATTTTCTTTTTCATACTATAAAGAACATTTGAAAATGTGATGTCTTTTGAAAGGTATTCCACAATCTCCCCTTTAAATAAATAAAAGATCAAAACATTTTTTTACTTCTTTTTCTTCAAACAAATTAACAAAAGCTGTTCTCACATCATGGAAATATCCAACAGAAATGTTACAATTAGGACAAAATGTCAAGAGAGTCTGCACATTCAAAACCCATGACCAGATTTCTCCAAGCAGCAAACAATCAAAGGTTTTTCAAGTGTCTGGTTCTGATATGCCTTGTGAGGTTTGGGTGTTGGTTGGCTCTGTACGGGCAGTGAGGACACTGAAACGGTCGCACCCCAGTGTGTGTCCGCATGTGTCGCTTCAGGTCCCCTGCCCATCCAAAGACCTTCCCGCACAGAGTACACTCGTGGCTCCGGGTGCCCCTGGGGTGGGGAGGGGACAGAGCGAGGGGTGGCCAGGGGCTCCCCGTGACCACCTCTCCACGCCTGTTTACACGCATGCCTGGCAGCTCTCCCTCCTCCCCCTGCAACACACAAACCTACTCTCAGTACTTCACGCTTTTCACTTCGGACAATCAATCAAACAGCACCACCACAATTGCTAAACAGAACAATTTTATATATATATATATATCAATTCCCTTAACATGTCATTGACAACTACCATTACAACATTTGTTTTACTTTTCCTACATCTTGTCCTCCTGTTTAGATGGCATTAGGTTCCCTAAGCTGGGGTTCAGCTGACCCTCTTGAGTGAGGCAGAGCTGATTCTCCTGACTGAGAGGCAGTCCAATATCACAGTTTGGGGGTAAAGGGACCTCCTGATTGGAGGGCATCTGAACCTCAGTTGGATTCTGTGCACCCTGTATCTCTCTACTATGGAGCAACTGAATGTCGTGGTTGGAATGTAGCTGACTCTCGCGTACGGGGGGTAACTGAATCTCACGGGAGACAAGCCTACTAAGGGGCAACTGACTCCCTTGGCCACTCATTTCATGGCCTTCCCTGTCACCCTGCTGATTCTGATATGCGGGGGACAAGAGCTCGCTATGTCTATTGCGAATGTGTCTGATTAAATTATACTTAAGGGCTGAGCTGTGTGGGCAAATGGGGCATTTGAAGGGCTTTTGTTTTGTATGAGTTAAGAAATGGTACTCAAGATTTTGTTTCCAATTCCTTCCGTTGAACACTTTCCCACAAACTTTGCAAACATTCCCAAGTAGTTCGGCTCCAATCTGTAAAAGAAAACAGCCTTCATCAGACGAATGCACTAATGCACTTCTCTGTAACCCTAATGATCGGATTCTTTCGTTCTCTCTCTCTCTTCTTTCAAAATTCTTATAAAATCAAATCTTCTGCCCTAATAAGGATTCAATTTTCTTTGCACCATCTCCTCAGCTCTTTTCGCTTCTCTTTACTACCCACACAGACATGCTGTAAGGAAAAGGACAAAGCAATGCACAGTTTGAATCTTGTTTAATTTGGTGTTACAGTCAGACATGCCATTCATCAAGCACACAATGTTATTGTTTAAAATTCAACATTATGTATGCCGTGTCTTCTCAGATTGCTTCAGATGTAAAAAATTAATAATAGAAAAATAAGGAACTTTAATCTAGCATTTCTTAAATCTTGAAATGAAAATGTACAAATTCACTGAAGACAAGGAGAAGAAAAGAAAAGAATAAATCTTACATTGCAACTTTTGACTAAGATTTATCAGACACAAACTCGGACACATTTCGATGCACAGCCATGATGTGTGCCACAAGGTTCCCCTTCCTATTAGAGGAATGGCTACACTGTGGACACTGGTACGGCTTCTCCCCCGTATGTATCATGACATGCCGCCGCAGGTTGGACGAGTCTGTGAAGCGTTTGCCGCAATATCTGCAGTCAACGGTTTTCTGTCCTTCAGAGGTTGCTTTGGGGTTCATCAGGAGCCTCCAGCGAGAGTTTACACCAGTTAGCCCAACCTCATCAATGAGGCTGCCGCCTGGCCCTCTTCGGTCACCCTGCAACAAGGATGACCTCTTGTCAACATTGCTTTTGGCGCTCCACCTTTTTGGAAATCAACATGCAGGATTTCAAGTCCACACTTAAAGGGGAGGGGGGGGAAAATCCAAAAACCAATACTCTTATCAAATTTCACTGACCTAGGACCTTCAATATAATAATCTTTTCAGCAGAACAAGGCAAAGAAAATAATAATAAAAAACACAAACAAAAACACCAGACTTTTCCGCCAGACGTTACCAAAAGAGAGCTCACTTGGGCAGCTCTCCATGCCTATTCATGATATGGACAAGCAGGTTGCCCTTTCGGTTGGCACGATGAGGGCAATGCGGGCATTTGAATGGTTTCTCTCCCGTGTGAATCAGAAGGTGACGCTTGAGGTCGGTGCCAAGGACAAAGGCCTTAGAGCAAGTAGGACATACATGCCGTCTCAGGTAAGGGTCTACCATGGCAGTGTCCCTCTGCAATGAAATACAATGTCCATCAAGAGCTGCTCCCTCACAAAGCCTAGGTTGACTAGCCCTATCCCTTGGTGTGTCATCACTGGGTTGGGATCTTTCCCCCAGCCTATCAAGAGAACACAGGCAGGTCCTTCCACCTTGGGACTGACCTCTGTTGACATTCACCCAAGTCCTTGTTAGCTTTCCACATCCAACAAGTTCCAAGACAATGGTGAGCCAAGAACTATCCAACCTCAGCAATGTTTTCCTTCAAAACGATGAGTGTCATCAAACCTCTCTATCTACTTCCTTACACAATTGCTATAAAAAGGGTACAAACAGTGCAATTTACAAGCACTCTCCTATGCAACTTGTGCATTATCTATTCAATAAAGATGTTCAGCTTAAGAAAAGACATGAGAGGGGGGATGGATGAGTGGGATTGGGGTTCCTGTCCGCATGCTGTTCAAAGGGGACACATCTGCGACTGGTTTTCACACGCATCTTTATGTTCAACTAGAGTGCCTCCTACGGATATGATCATCAAGGTTCTCTTTGCGGTTCGTTCTGTGGTGACAGTGCGGACATTCGTAAGGCTTTTGCCCCGTGTGGATCAAGAGATGCCTCTTCATTTTGGCTGGCCCCACAAGTTTGCCACAGAGAGAGCAAGGAACCCTCCCTAGGTGTGCTGATTCGAAGGAAAGACTCCTCATAGTCTGGGGTTGGGCAGCCCACTCGTTTCTTGTCTGCAAGGAGTTGTGCCGAGTCAGCAATTAACCCCAATACATCATTCATTATTCATAACTTCTCTTCGCTATAATTCTATTTTTCACAAGAGAATAGTGTGCGTACATTTTCCAATACTGGAGAATTTCCTCAAAATATTAGGTATTTATCTTAACACTGACTTGGAGTAAGTACTTGAAACAAATTATAATATAGAAATAATACATATAGCATATGTTCTCAATCATCACTTTCTTTGTTGGAGGGTATAGAAGAACGAGACAGAAATGTAAAATACAAAAAGGTACCTTTTCTTTACATTTACATACAAAGTAATAAACGGGTGATTAAATCCTTCCTTCTAATCACATTTAAATTCCTTTTTTTTTATTTTTTTTTTTAATAGAAACTACACTACCAGCCATCTTCCCAAAAGAATAAGTGCTTATCTGCCTTAAGTTATCCATGTTCGCAACATGTTGAAACGATTTACAAAGTTACTTATTCTATTTGAACTTTTTTTCTCTCTTTCTTTCTGCCATTTCACGAGGTAAAACTTAGCCAGCTTTCATATGTATATACAATATGGTTGCATATAGAATAGCTTGCATAAAAAAAAAATCAATAATAATGAATTAAAAAAAAAAAAAAATGCATATATAGATATAGGTATATAAAATAAAAAGACAAAGAAATCTAGAAATCTGAAATTCTAAGATGCTGCAGATTTCAACCGAAGTAAAAACAGTGACTCAATATTGTGACTTTCTGACGGCAGCAAGAGCGCAGCCAATCAGGAAAAAGGTCCCCATTTCCCTCCATACCCCCCTGTTGTAGGACAAAAACCAGTCATGCTGCAGCAGCTATGACAGTTACATGTAATAATTTCTCTAGACTTTGTAAATTGTGGAAGTTCAAGAAGCCCAAGGCTCATTTCTCCATCTAGAAAAACAGGGTGCTCAGTGGATTTCACTCTCTATGCCAATATTCCCCCCCCCCCCCACCCTCAATCATACAGAAAAGATTATTTCAACTTTCTTGCTTTTCATTGAACATGCTTAAAAAATTTAAAAAAGATGAAACAATGATGTCCAGAGTGTGAAAAGGGCACGGGGAAAATGAGGATGGCTTGAAAGAGGCAAGGAAGACAACGGAGAGAGATGACACAGATGGGGGGGTGGGGAAGAAAGGAAAATCGAGAGGTGGGGAAGAAGGGGAAATAGAGAGGTAAAAGGAAGGGAGGGGAAGTGGGGGAAATGGGGGAAGGGAAGAGGGGGAAATGGGGGAGGGGAAGAGGGGGAAATGGGGGAGGGGAAGAGAGGGAAATAGAGGAGGGGATGAGGGGGGAAATGGAGGAGGGGAAGAGGGGAGAAATGGAGGAGGGGAAGAGAGGGATATAGAGGAGGGGAAGAGGGGGGAAATGGAGGAGGGGAAGAGAGGGGAAAGGAGTGGGGAAGAAGGGGAAAGGAAGGTGGGGATGAGGAGGGGGAAGGGGAGGGGAGAGAAAGGGTGGGAAAGAGTGAGGTGGGGAAAAGGGGGAAGAGAGGTTTGAGTAAAAGAAGAAATTAAGAGTGAAGAAGGGGACAGGAGATGTGGGAGGGGGGATAAGGGAGGCGAAGGGAGAAGAGGGGGAGAATGGCCAAGAAAGGGAGAGGAGGGATGTTAACCCATTAGCTATGGATGACATACCATCAGAACAAGGCAAATAATCACTGGCCAAGGGTGACACAGTTAATTAATGGGAACATATTCTCATCTAACATAACCAAATACTTTAACCATTATTGGGTTACTGAAAGGGGACGGGAGGCAAAGATGAGTGGGAAAAAAGTTGAAGAGAAGAATAACAACCACAGAAAAGGTGAGGATATAGGAGGTACACTGGGAAGCAGAGAAGGGTAAATGAGGTGGAATAGAAAGATAAATAAACTGCAAAAAGATTTCCAAAGTAATCAAACTGAACAAGGGAAAGAAATAACTAACAGGAACAGATGAACAGATAATCAACTGGGGAAAACATCAAATTCAACACGCAAAAGCAATGAAATGCATATGACCCAAGATTCTCAAGGAAGGCAACAAGAAAAGGAATATCTTTTTAGCCTAAAGCACAACTGTGCTCAAACAGAAACATTATAAAATCAACCTAATTGTAGATAGTGGTGATAAGGTCAAACACAAAAGGTTATTCTTAAAGACACAAGTAATAATTCATTCCATTACCACCTTTCAAAACAACTTTTTTATGATCTCATTTTCCCCTGATTAAGCATGTCAGAAGAAAGAACATATCAATTCTCCAGAGCCTCATTCTGCATGTGAGGACCATCGAAAAACAAATGACAGCAAGTGCGCTCATTTTATTTTGTTCCTCCTCAGCTTGGCTCATTGAAAAAGCACAACTGGTAAAATCCACTAACACAGATATATCAAAACATGTGGCTTTGTGACACCCCTTAAGGCTATATATATTTATATATTTATATATATTCATCAAACTTTATAAATATATGCATAGTGAAATGTTTCAGAAAAGAATATATACCTGGCAGCATCTTAGAAAGCATAATACTGTAATTCTAGTAAAAAAGTTCCTTGCAGCAAACCACGAAATATAATTTAATTATGGATTTCACAGACAATGAACTTGAGCAAATTTGGGCATACAAGATTTGCTGCAAGGACAAACACAACTTTTTATTTTTGATGAAAGAACTGATGGGCTGGAGACCTTCCCTTTGACTATAATGAACTTTAAGAATTGCATCATAAGAAAATTCTTGTATTCAAGCAGTACTGCAGACAATTTACTTTGTAGGATCAGGTACATTTCCAATTCCTATTCCCTTTATTTTTGTAACAATGGGCAAATTC
>NC_091572.1:33794919-33797198 GCF_042767895.1 Penaeus vannamei | reverse complement strand
TCACTCACTCACTCATTCACACGCAGGCTTGTATGTAAATGTTTGTCACACGGTGGCAGAGACTCTGGTTCCTTGAGAGAAAAATGCAAGTTGAGAGGTGATGGTTTAACAAACTGCAAATGTTTATCTCGCTTGGAAGGCTTTGTGAACGTTTGTGCACTTGTGCGGTAAACGTTCGGCACGGCTCAGGGAGGAGAGGAGAGGGACCACTGTGCCCGGGGTGTGTGGGCCTGGTGTGGGGCATGGGGAGCGGGAGGGGGTCCGGGTGTGGGATGCCCCGCGTAGGAAGCTTGTAGAGGAGTCCGGCAGGAGAGGACGAAGGCCTAAACGAAGGCTTTGCTCTTGTGTTTCAGAGAGAGGCCGCTCCTCCGCCCACGCGCGCGGGCCTCTTGGCGCAGCGCTCGCACGCGCCGCCCCACCACCCGCCGCCGCCGGCCGAGGGCGGGGGCGCGGATAGCGACGGCGGCCAGTCCTGGAGGGAGCTCACGTGCGGCACCTGCGGCAAGAGGTTTCACGGCCGGAATAGCAAGTCGAACCTGGAGCGGCACCTGCAGATCCACACGGGGGTCAAGCCGTTCCAGTGCCCGCTGTGCTCGCACCGCGCCAACCGGAAGGCCAACCTCAAGACGCACATTGAGGCCCGCCACGGCGCCGACGCCATCCCGGCCTACCTCTAGGGGTCCCGGCGCCGCCCCGGCCTGCCTCCAAGGGCCCCGGCGTATCTCACGGGCCCCGGCGCCGCCCCGGCTTAGGGCTAGGGACTCTGGCGCCGCCCTAGCCTATGTTAGGGGCCCCGGCGCTGTCCTGGCCCATCTCTAGGGGCCTCGACGCCACATTTCAGTACAACATCCCGCTCGCTCTCTGAGGGTCATTCCTATGGTGATATTGCCCTGTCTCGGAGGCGGCGGGAACCCAAACGTGATCATACGCTAGAAAAGAACACTGGTGCTGAGGCCACCTTAAATGACCTTGATGATACAGCGATACAAAATGACCGTCAAAGTGAAACTCATCTTTTGCTTTTTTGCATTTATACAACTCTTTTTATCTAAGAATTATGCTCAGATCATTCCATGGGACACAAAATGGTTGTTGTAGATGTTTGTTTTGAAAAATTCTGAATATTTTTTTCAATCCAAATGTCTGTGAAAAAATTATAGTCAAATGAGGGGAAAATATTGCTTGAACGGAAGAGGTGTGTGAAGTAAAATGCATTTAAGAGCATGCTATGTAATGGCATCTGTCACTACACATCAAACAATTTCGTCTCTTTTGTTCCCTTTATACATTTTTCGTCCATTTTTTCTCTCTTTTCTTTTTCACTTTTTTCAAAATAGTCGTTTCTCATTTCTTATTGTATAAGTCGCTTTTTTACGTTAAATCAGTGAGGCTAAAAAAATAAAACGATGAGGCTTTAGTTTTAGTTCCGTGTGTAAATACGTTGCATGTCTTGCCAGTCGGTTGAGTAGGCCTGGCGACGGTGGGCGTGAGGGGGTGGGTGGGGGGGTTGGGTGAGGGAGAGGGTGGAGGATGAGGTAGGGTCAAGGTGACTGCTGCAGGCGGAGGAGGCGAAGGATGGAGGGAGGGATAGAAGGAAGAAAGGGTGGATAGAAGGATAGAAAACAGGGAAGGGAGGAAGGGAGAGGGACGAGGGCGGCCCCCTTGAAGCAGAGGTCGTAAGGAAGGAATAGAGGCGGAGGGGCTGCCCTGCCGAGGGCGCAGGAGGAGACAGGCGCGAGCGGACGGGCGCCGCGGAGGAGGAGAGGGGGTGGAGAAGGCCAAGAGCGGCGGAGCAGTGAGGTGTGTGTCTCGTTGCAGGCGCTGCGGGTGCTGGTGTGCCCCGTGTGCGGGCGGCGGTTCGAGGGCAAGAACCAGGCCAAGCGGTCCAAGCTGGAGAGCCACCTGCGGACGCACACGGGGGAGCGGCCCTTCCACTGCCCGCACTGTCCCTACCGCGCCACCTTCAAGTGGAACCTGAAGGCGCACGTCCGGAGCCGCCACGAGAGGGCCTTCCTCCAGAGCGCGCCGCCCTAGGCCCGCCCACCCGCGCCCGCCCCAGGCCGCCCACCCGCACCGCCTCCAGAGGGTCAGGGCGTAGTTGCTAAAGCGATGCGGCTGTGCGTTGGTTTTTAGTTCAGCTTCTGGCCTCCGCGCTGGTGTTGTGGCGCTGCGTTCACTGGCTGGGGAGCTGGGCCTTGTTTGTCTGTTTATTTATTCTTGTGTTTGTTCATTTTTGCGCTTCACGAACACTTTGAGCTGGAATGGCATCTTTTGTTCTC
>NC_091572.1:33787419-33789919 GCF_042767895.1 Penaeus vannamei | reverse complement strand
TAGGTAAATGAAAAAAGGTAAGATTGAAGAAATTGTGAAAAATTAAACGAAAGGAAATAAGAATAAAAAGAAGGAAAAGATGAATAAGATAAGAAATGTAAGAGTAAATATATAAATGAAAAAGGTATGGAAGATTGAAGAAAATTGTGAAAAATTAAAGAAAGGAAATAAAGATAAAAGGAACGAAAAGAAATATTATACAGAAAAAAAGAGAAAATTCAAATAAATAAATAAAAACAAAGCAGTCACGAAATAGAAGAATCGAAATATGTAACAAGATGAATATATTTACGCATTGTAAATAGGTGTATAAGGGCGGGAAGGGGAGGAGAGACGGAGGGAGGAAGGGGGAGGAGAGAAGGAGGGAGGAAGGGGGAGGAGAGAAGGAGGGGCGCTCTCTTGAGTATATTTAGTATTGTTGATGTTATCGTTAGCATCGTTGTTTTTCTTTGTTTTTATGATTATTTCTGGCATCAGAATGTTGAAGGGTAGTCCTGTTTTTGTTTTTATTGTTATTTTTGTATGTTATTTTTTATATTTTTTTATGATTGGTATCATGAGCTATGGCATTATTTTTATGGTTGCTGTAATAGCAGTCGTTATTCAGTAGTTGTTCATCACTCATTAATCATCACTCGCCTCTCATCACTCACCTATCTATATATTTATATATATATCATATTCACTTCTCATCACTCACCACTTCCCACTCAAAACACCTCTCATCACTCATAACTCACCACTCATTACTCACTACTCCATCACTCATAACTCAACACTCATCACACATTACTCACTACTCACCACTCATCACAAACGTCCCTACGCCCTCACATAGTTCCCGCCCGTGTCGCCTCACGCCCGCGGACCTGTCAACCGTCGGAGGCCACGTGATCGAGACTTCGAACCCACACCTACTGGGGCCGAGGGTAACGCCAACTCTGTGTGGCCTGGTTGGAGATTTTTTTTTTGGGGGGGGGTTATTTATTTATTTATTTGTTTGCTTATTTATTTGTCTGTTTAGTTATTTGTTTACTTTGTTTGTTTAGGTATTCCTTTGGTTTATTTTTATTTTGGAAAAGTTCTCACGGGACTATGTTTTTCTTTTATTTATTTTTTATTTATTGAATTATTTTTTATTCATATTTATCTGTTGTTATTCATTCCTTTGAGAAAGAGGATTAGAGTCTCTTTTTGGGGTGCAAAGAGGGTCCTAAAATCCACTTTGAAGAGGGTCCCCAGGAGAGATTTTCGGGGAGGGGGCCCCCAGTCCCCCCCTTTTTCACGTCGGGGCCCCGCGCCAGCACTCGGGGCCCGGGGGAGGGGAGGGGGAGGAGGCGCCAGCACTTGGGGCCCGGGGGAGGGGAGGGGGAGGAGGTTGCAGAGTAGAGTTGCTGAGTTGAGTCTTGCTGTTGCAGGTGGGAGGGTTGCTGGCTGGCGGCGCGTCCGGCCAACCCAAGACGCTCAGTTGCTCGGTCTGCGGCAAGGCCTTTAGCGGTCGCTCGCGCAAGCAGGGGCTCATGCGGCACATGCGCACGCACACGGGGGAGAAGCCCTACGCGTGCCCGCACTGCCCGCACCGCGCCAACATGCGCCATAACCTCCGCACGCATATCTTCGCCGTCCACGACGTCCTGTGCTGAGGCCCCCCAAGGTCTTCTTGTGCCTTCGCCCCCTCTCCTCTCCTCGCCTTCTCTCCCTTCTTCCTTCGCCCCCTCTCCTCTCCTCGCCTTCTCTCCCTTCTTCCTTCGCCCCCGCTCCCTTCTTCCTTCGCCTTCTCTCCCTTCTTCCTTCGCCCCCTCTCCTCTCCTCGCCTTCTCTCCCTTCCTCCTTCGCCCCCTCTCCTCTCCTCGCCTTCTCTCCCTTCTTCCTTCGCCCCCTCTCCTCTCCTCGCCTTCTCTCCCTTCTTCCTTCGCCTCCTCTCCTCCCCTCGCCTTCTCTCCCTTCTTCCTTCGCCCCCTCTCCTCTCCTCGCCTTCTCTCCCTTCTTCCTTCGCCCCCTCTCCTCTCCTCGCCTTCTCTCCCTTCCTCCTTCGCCCTCTCTCCTCCCCTCGCCTTTTCTCCCACTCGCCTTCTCTCCCTTCTACCTTCGCCCCCTCTCCTCCCCTCGCCTTCTCTCCCTACTTCCTTCGCCCCCTCCCCTCTCCACGCCTTCTCTCCCTTCTTCCTTCGCCCCCTCTCCTCCCCTCGCCTTCTCTCCCTTCTTCCTTCGCCCCATCCCCTCTCCTCGCCTTCTCTCCCGTCTTCCTTCGCCCCCTCTCCTCCCCTCGCCTTCTCTCCCTTCTTCCTTCGCCCCCTCTCCTCTCCTCGCCTTTTCTCCCGCTCGCCTTCTCTCCCTTCTTTCTTCGCCCCCTCTCCTCCCCTCGCCTTCTCTCCCTTCTTCCTTCGACCCCTCTCCTCTCCCCGCAGTCTCGCCTTTTCTCCCTTCTTCCTGCTTCCCCTTTCTCTTCTCTTCACCTCCTCCTCCTCTTCGATCGTACTCCCTTTAACCCCTCTCTCCT
>NC_091572.1:33777419-33779919 GCF_042767895.1 Penaeus vannamei | reverse complement strand
TTTTAGTTATGTATTTTACTTCATATGCGGTTTTTATTGCTATCCGATAGATGATTTTTGATGTTTAGTCGCCTGGTTTCCGGAGCGTTCCAGGTTTCATTGGAGGTATTAACGGGTGAAGTAATTTCGGATTATTTTCTGTTGTGTCGTTTCTGTTATCAGCCCCAGGGTGTCAGCTCTCACTTGATATAACGAAAATGTGCAAGTAATGTTTACAGAAAGGTGTGTGATACGTGTATGTTGCTTTAGCCTTTCATGCCGGAAGTTTGGGTGTTGGTGGTGGCGTGGGAGCGAAGGCGCGGTGGCGGGAGTGGTAGAGCAGAGCCTGAAGACGGATGCCTGCGGGCGCGGCCGGGGGGCGCGAGGTTCCCCCGAGGCGAGGGTCGGCGACGCCGGCGGGGGCAAGTAAGTGCAGGAGGAGGAGGGCGTCGGGAGAGCGGCGCAGGAGCGGAGAGGGACGAGGGGCTGACGCGTGTCTTGTGCTTGCAGGCGTCCGTGGCGATGGCAGCGGCGGCGGCAGCTGCGGCGGCGGCGGCGATGGACGCGTCCCTGGGCGGCGTCGGGGGCGTCGGGGGCGGCGGCGGCGGCGGCGGCGCGGGCCTGGCCGACTTCCAGTGCCCCGCCTGCGGCCGCCGCTTCGCCCGCCACTGGCACCTGAAGCGGCACCTGGCCACGCACCTGACCGTCAAGCCGTTCAAGTGCCCTTACTGCCCGCACGCCGCCAACATCAAGAACAACCTCAAGCTCCACATCCGCAAGATCCACCCGGGGGAGGCGCTGCCGGAGGAGCGGGCGCGCCAGGACGTGTAGGGCGGCGGGAAGGGAAGCGCCTCCCGCCCCTGGGCCGCCCCCTCCTCCTACAAATATTATGACAACGATGAGCAAAAGGCTAAAGAAGGGGAACCTTGAACACGACCCCGCGGGGATTTGAGGGAGGCCCAGCAGGGCGCAGAGGGGAGCAGGGGAGCAGGGGGGGGGGGGCTGCGGAAACGTACAAATCTCTCGAGAGAATGGGAAGGGAATCACGTGTTGCAATGATGATCATGGAAACCGGAAATACAGTCTTTCGCTGCATGGACGCTTTCAGAGTGTTGAAAAGTTAGCAGTAATTTGCAATGATAACGGAATGGGAATCTTTAACCTGTTACTAGTCAGGCCGTGTTGTGTGGCTCCTTTTGTGTAGGAATTATCGTTGCTTCTGGAAAACCGTCTGTTCCGATTTCAGCCGAAAGTGAATGACACTCCATGAAGACCCTTCTCTCTGTACGCAAGATTGATTTCTCGAGTGCAGTGGGGTCTCTAAGCCTGGGAGCACTGTGGGGGAAGCAGTGAAGGAAAGCCATGTGACATGTGGGCGTGGGAAGAGCCAGGCGCGTGGGAGGAAGGCCAGGGCGGGCATGGTTTGGCCTCGGGCATGGCTTCTTGTACCTGCGGTGCAGCATGAGATCCTTGCGGGGAGCCCAGTGGCGCGAGAAATCCTGGCGGACGTGCCTCCTGGGCTTGCTGGCGCCCGAGGATCGGAGAGGCGGCGGGGCTTGAGACGACCTAGTGACGAGACGACGTTTTCTGTGTTGCAGGCGGCGGCGACGGCGGTGCTGACGGAGGAAGTGGCACTGAGCGGCTCCTTCCAGTGTCCCGCCTGCGGCCGCTGCTTCGCGCGCCAGTGGCACCTGAAGCGGCACCTGGCCACGCACCTGGCGGTCAAGCCCTTCAAGTGCCCCTACTGCCCCCACGGCGCCAGCATCAAGGACAAGCTCAAGCAGCACATCCGCAAGATCCACCCGGGCGAGCAGGTGCCGGCCGACTTCGAGGTCGTCCCGTCCTGCGGCGCCGCCTCCGACGCGCTGCCGTAGGAGGGGCCGGCGACCCCGCGGCCGAGCTGCCCCAAGTGCCACTTAACCTCACTCCCGGGTTTCCCTTACGCCCAACCCGGCCCCCGAGGGCTCTGGCCGGCGCCGATGCCCAGGTCTCTGCTGCAGGGGCGGCCCTCAACTCGCTCCTTAGCGAAGGGGAGGACCTCCCGCCTGCCCTGCGGCGCGCGAAGGAAGTCCCGCTGTGCCTGCTTTAGGAAGTGTCATTTTCCCTTAAAGAAAAAAAGAAAAAAAAACACCATATATTCCTTGCAATACGATAACCGTATTTTCCCTTCTTTTAGCCGGTCCCTTTGAGGAGAGAAAATCCAAAGTGATACCTATATATCAAACAAACAGTTGAGGTATTTACAATGATTTTTTGTATTACCCCTTTTCTAATGAACACCCTTGAGCAGTGTATCTAAATCGTGCAATAGCCACCGAGCAGTATTTTTAAGTGACAATCAAAATCACGATTTTTGTATTGTTATCCTCATTATTGTTCTTTTTTTTAATGGAAGCACGAGGGAAAAAAGAAAACGAGAGACCACTGGGTTAATGATAATCGGAATCTCAATGAGGGAGTGAGTGTGGTCTGTGAGGTTGTTATACAGTGACAGGTTGAGGTTGTTAGAAAATGATTGGTA
>NC_091572.1:33744919-33772419 GCF_042767895.1 Penaeus vannamei | reverse complement strand
CCACATAGTGTAGGTAAATGTGCAGGTTTTATTTATTAGTGTATCATTCTGTGCATTTGGATTTTTTTTGTGTGTGTTTTGCAAGGGTTTTTCCCGTTTTAGTTCTTGCATGATTCCTCTTACTCGCTCTTCATTTCCTTCTTTCCCTGCTCCTCTTCCACCTCTTTTTCCTCTTTCCCCTCTACTGTCCCCCTCTTCCTCTTCGTCCTCCTCTTCCTTTTCTTCATCCTCCACCACCATCACTTTCATCCCTTCCTCTTTACCTTTTTCTCCTTCATCTTTTCTATTATTCATTTTTCTACTTCCACTTCTCCGTTTTCTCTTTCCATTCTTCACCTTCTTAAAGCAGTTCAAAAGCCAAATGACATATAGTACAGCTGGTTACAAAGACAAGATTTGTTTTATTAGGAGGAATATTATTTAGAATTTTGTCAATGCAAGTTGTTGTTAGTCACATTAATATTATTGTTATTATTATCTTTGATATTACCATCCTCATTTTATTATTGTTTTATTAGTGTCCTTATTGTTGTTATTATTATATATTTTTTAATTATTGTCATTATTAATATTATCATTATTATAAATATTTTTATTATTGATATAATTTTTTTATTATTATTTTAATTATTATTATTATTATTGTTATTATTATCACATTTAATTTACCGTAAACTTACAAACTATCTCCTATTATTGATTGATTTAATTATGTTCTTTCTTCGTTTTATGGAAATAGATGTTTAAGTTATTCTATTCCAGCCAAAGTAGGCCTTTTCATTTCTTTTTTATTATATTAATTTTCCTTAAAGTTTTATATTGTATAAAAAGACATTGTTAATCTCTTATGTCTTTGTTTTATATCGCTACTTGCTGAAACCTGTAAACCTTATTTTATTCATTGATTGATACGCTTATTATTATTATTAATATTATTATTATTATTATTGTTATTATTATTATTATTATTATTATTATTATTATTATTATTATTATTATTATTATTATTATTATTATTATTATTTCATTTTATAAATATGATTTTGCCAGTATTGTTCTTCTACGACAGATGTTTTGGAAGAGTATAGAATCTCATGTTATTCTTTATGCAATAATATGTGTGAACAGTAATTCCCTGTTGAGAGTAAAAAGAAAGAAAAAAATAAAAAATCTGTGATGTATTTTGTACCGATTTTGTATCAAGGTGAATAACATGCTTTGTAGAGGCGTCTCTACGGGAAAAAAAAATTGTTTTGGATGCGTATTTGCTGTCCTTCCTACCCCCAAAAAGGATATTTTCAGATTTTAAAACATGCCTCTCAAAAAATGTGTATATATTATTTCAGATCTGAGAAAATCCAATCTCTTTTTTTGGTTTGTTTGTCTGGAATCAAATCTCGCAATAGATGAAAATGTGAATAGAATAATAAAGAAGAAGATGAAAAAATTGCGGAGAACATTATTATTTTTGTCCCGAGTGGATAGAGAAATAAATCCACCATTATCCATGTAAAAAAAAAAGAAATGTTATCAGCGTGAATCTGGAATGTTTGTTAAAATTTACATGATAGAAGATCCGCTGTTATGTTTACAAATATATTTTGTCTGTGTTTATAGATATAATGTCTATGAGAGTTGTAAAACTTTTATGCTTGTGAAAAGTATCAAAATTTTATACAAGCCAAAAGTTTTTATGTACATGAAAAGTTCCATTTTTTTTTTAGTTTACGAAATTTAGAAATGGACTTTTGTGAAAATCTAAAAAGGTTTGTGAAAATTCTCTGTGAAAATTATATCTTATCTAAAGAGAATAAAATGCAAAGGAAGCAAGAAAAAATTGTAGCATTGCTTACACCTTCGTCGAAGTCCTTAGTGATGGTCTCTTTCTCCTCTGACTTCTATTCCTCCTCCTCCTCTTCCTCGTCCTCGTCCTCTTTTTCCTGTGTCTGCTCCTCTTCCCCGTCCTCCTCCTCTTCGTCTTCATCTTCTTATTCTTCCTCCTCCACTTCTTCCTCTTCCTCTTCTTCGTCTTCTTCTTCCTCCTCCTCCTCCTCCACCACCTTTTCTTCCTTTTCCTCCACCTCTTCTTCTTCCTCTTCCTCTTTTTCTTCTTCTTCCTCTTCCTCCTCCTCACTTCCCAAAACAGAGGACAAGCATGCGCACAATAGCAGTCATATGTTACCTGATTCTAGTGTGTAAGAGAAGGAGCCGCAGATGGGCTGAGGTCTTCCCTTCAACCCGTGGCTCTTCAAACCATTGTTTTGGTTTTTGTAAATAAATAAAATATGATTGTACAGTTCTGTTCTTGTTTCCATGCCCTTCTTACTTCCTGTTTTCTTCTTATTCTCTTTTTATGTTATTGTGTTTTCATGTCGGAGCCGAGTATGTGGTTTGAGATTTAAAAAAAAAGTTCCCACGTAATCGTCATAATCTCTTAAGGTTTAAATTGTAGACAGATTTCGTGCAGTTTTGGTATTAACTGGCATCGGAATGACGCGTAAGTAATAAGGTTATTGACTTGCGATAGATGAAAAGTGAGTGAACAAATTGCACACAGAAAGGAATATGGCAACTCAGTATTGTGTCTTTCGCCTATTTATTCTCTCTCCTTTCTCTTCTCTGTCTATCTCCCTCGTTCTCTCTGTCTCTGTTTATATCTCTCTCTCATTCTCTTTTTCTCTCTGCTTCTCTATCTGCCCTCCATACTATGATAAGAGTGCAAAAGTAAGAAAGGAAAACGAGAAACAAAAACATGAATCCTGAACGCAGACGCTTACTTTTTGTTCCTAGTTTTTGGGTTGAAGCCGAGGTCAGCGGCGCCATGGAGAGTTCGAGTCGCTTCCCTCGTCCGAAAAGCAACACCGACTAAAATCCTCTTTATTTAGCCTTTTTTGTTTTTATTTTAATATCTGTTTTTGTTTGGCCTTCACGGTGGTTGACCTGAGTTCCCTTCCTTGCAGAGCCGCGACGCGCCCGGAGGCGTCGCCGTGCGGGGCGCCTGGCCGCGCCTCGGCCACAGCGCCCTTCCGCTGGTCGCCCGAGGCGGCGGCGGCGGCGTGGCGGCCCTGGGCGTACTGGAAGGGGCCGCCGCCAGGTACGGGGACTCCTCCTCCCCCCGCCGCAGGAGGGCGCCGCTCACCGAAGGGGAAATGAGCTCGGCGCTGCACTGCCCCGCGTGCGGCAAGGTCTTCGCCGGGAGCAAGCGGCGCTACCACCTGGAGCGCCACCTCATCACGCACACGGGCGAGCGGCCCTTCCCGTGCCCGCGGTGCCCCTACAAGGCCAACGTGCGCGAGAACCTGGCCAGGCACGTGCGCCATCGCCACCCCGACGCCGTCCTCTCCAAGGACGACGACCTGCGCCCTTAGGCCCCCGACGCCCTGCGCCGCCGTCGCCGCCGTCCTCGGTGCGAGATTATTGATTAGGATTGGGCCCTCGCTCGTCCTTGGGATTGGGGGGGGGGGGGGGGGGAGCCGGGCGACGGAAATAGTCTTGTAACAAATGTAACAGACAACTCAGCCATGCACAGATTGCATATAGCATAGCTCAGGGGGGTCGAACTTGGACAGTGACCCGCCACAACACACACACGCGTTCACCCCCCCTCTCTCTCTGTTTCACTCCCTCTCCCCCCCCCCCCTCTCTCTCTCTCTCTCTCTCTCTCTCTCTCTCTCTCTCTCTCTCTCTCTCTCTCTCTCTCTCTCTCTCTCTCTCTCTCTCTCTCTCTCTCTCTCTCTCTCTCTCTCTCTCGCATTCACTTGCATATGACCTGAGACAAAATAGATCATATAATCTCGAAATGATACAAGAGTTTTCACTTACTAATTAAGATAAGAAACGTCGCCATTCTGATAAGCAAGTATTTTACAACCACGAACTTAGTCATAGATAATGCAATGTTTTTTTTTCTCTCTTGATGATGATAAAGATCAGTAAAATAATATGATTTATGTTTACAGGGCACAATGACGCACGGAAAACACAGTTGAACCACCCTGTTACGCAATTCATTTTATCAGTTCATTTGTAGACGAATGTAGAACAGGTATGAACGAGAATGAATATGTTCACAATCCAAGAGAGGTATTTAACCTGGTTCGTATATATATATCCGCCAAAAATTCATGTAGTATACCTGACGGAGATCCATTTCAAACCGGTCAAATACCTCTCTTGTAGTGTAAAGATATTCATTCTCAACGGTACCATATCCATGAACCATATTCATGTTGATGAATGTAGAAAAGGTATGAATGAGAAGAAATACCTTCGCAGTACAAGAGATGTAATTGACCGGTTTGAAATGTATCTTCGTTTGAAAGATATTTTTGAACCCGGTTTAAATACCTCTCTTGTACTGTGAAAATATCCATTCTCTTTCATACCTCTTCTACGTTAGTCACCATGGTTAAGGTTCGTATCAATTAATGTTCAGATGAGAAATTCCACTTCAGCGAAATTGTTGATAAACGATAACAAGCGAAATAGACAATTAAATGTTTGTAAAGCTAACTGCAATAAAGTTATGATGAAAGTTCAGCGTGCGCGCGAGAAAAGAACTTATCCCGCCAAACTTTGGGATTTACACGATTAAACTGGCTTGGTGTCTCTCGAGAATATCACCGTTTTATGGTCTTGAGATTTTTGGGCGAAATTTATGGTCATTTCTGTATCATAAACGGACAGCATTCTGTTTTAAAAACGCGACCAGAATGAGTCCTTCTATCTTTTACGTTATTTGTAATAATTGGTCTACATTACGGCTTACTCCAGCCATGTTTGGTTCTGAGTAAATAGACTTTTTACTTGGTTTTGCATGTGCTAAATATTGTTTTTTCGTTCGCAAAGTCAATGTTCCCCACTATGATTTTTAAACGTTAGCATCCCCAAGCAATATTTGGTTAGAAAATTATATCACATTTGAATATGAGAAGATCAGGGTTGTAATCTTACTATTTTTATTACTTATTATTTAGATACAGAGAATAGTAGGAGTGAACTAGATGAAAGAAGCAAACACTGAAATGAATCCCAACCGTTAACCCAACCGTTAATTTCGAATTTCAAATTCAGCCTTTTCCTTCTTCCCAATCTGGACGTCATAGGAACACGGAACTACTGAGCATTGTTGTTGTTATCATTGCTATTATTATTATTATCAGTATAATTTTTGTTATTTCCATCCTTATCATCATTATTTTATTATTATTACTATTATTATTATTATTTTATTCGTCATCATCATCATTCTTATTATTGTTATTATTATTAATATTGCTATTATTATTATTATCATTATCATTATCATTATCATTATCACCATTGTCACTATTATTATTATTATTATTATTGTCATGTTATTATTATCATTATCATCCATCTCGGACCCCTGCATACAGATCACGTGATACAATTCTAGCCTTGTACAACGACCGTTTTGCGCTCGTATTCCTCTCTCTGGCACGAGAAGCGAACGTAATTCTCGTGGCAGTGGGCGGGGAACGTTCATTGAGGGGAACGTCGCGTGAGATAAATGTTGGGGTTCAATTGGAAGTTCCTTGAGTGGAGGATTTCCCAAAGCGTGGGAACTTCTGGGTAGGAAAGGAGGCTGATTGGGTTCTTGGTGTGGTTTGTCGCCTTCGTTAGCGTTGTTATTGGTATTGGCATTGTCTTAGTATTATTATCATTATTAATATTGTGATTTTTATTGTTACTTTTGGTTATTATTATTATTGTCATCATCATCAATATTTTTACTCTTGACATTAATATTATTATTGTCATCATCATTAGTTGTTTGGTTGTTAATCTTGCTTTTATGTTTTTTTTCTATTGTCATTATGATTATTATTTTCATTATTCGTTAGTGTTGTTATTGCCACTGATATCACCAATAACATAAAACAGTCAAGGCAGTAGACGACGAACGTCCTGTAGCCGATCGCCGATTGTCCGCGGCGGCCAAGAGCATAAGCATGAACCCCCCTTCCCCCGTTTCCTTTCACCCCCCCCCCCCCACCTCCGTTGGCGTAGCGACTAACGAGCCTTGCTTTGCAGGAGGAGGGCGGCGGCAGCAGCGTGTGCGGCGTGTGCGGCAAGATGTTCCAGGGCACCAACCAGCGCTTCCTCCTGCGGCGCCACCTGCTGACGCACACGGGCGAGCGGCGCCACGCGTGCCCCTACTGCTCGTACCAGGCCAACCAGGCGGGCAACCTCAACAGGCACATCCGCAACCTGCACCCGACGCACGCGCACGCCCACGACCTGCAGCAGGCGCCGCGCCAGATCATCTCCGTGATGCAGGCGTCGCCGCGGGGCGCGCACCCGCCCCTGCTCGGCGCCGTGGCGGTCACGTCGCCGCTCTCCGGCGCCTCCAGGCCGCTCCTGACGCTGCCCGTGGCGACTCGGCAGCCCGGCCGGGGCGCCAAGCCTCGCTCGCCGTCCCCGAGCCTCACGCCCTCGAGGTCCTCCTTGGCGGCGCCGCAGCACCCGCTCCACCGCCCCGCCCTCTTCCTTCAGGCCTCCGTCACGTCGACCGCTGTGTCCAGCAGCTCTGCCAAGGCGGCCGCCCCCAGCACGACGGCCACGGGCGCCCCTGACTGAGCAGCCCACTCGATGCCAACCTCGGTCGCAGGGCGTCAGCTCCCGAGGCCGTTCCCCCCGACGGGCGTGGCGTGCCCGAGGCCGCTCCCTCCGTCTGCTCTGCGGGGTCGCGGGGGCGCTCCGGAAGCGGCAGCTAGCCTTCCCTCGCTCGGCGGAGGCGGTTTGCGTCCTCGCCGCCTCGGCCAAAGGCAACTTCTAAGTCATGCGATGCTCTCAAGGCATTTCCTACAGAGGCCAGTACTTCGAGGTTGTGGAAGGAGGGGCCGGCGGGCGCCAGCCGCCTCTCCGGTCGGACTCCGGCCCACGAAGTGTCAGTATTATACCTGATCTAGTAAGTGTTCTTGGAGATAATTTCATATACTGTTGACTACCAATAAAAATGTGATAAAGCAGAAGCAGAAAAAACAAAGTAAGAGAAATTTGAAAGTAATGCAGAACAAACGTAATAGAACATATAAATATATATATACAGATAAATGACCAGATAAACAAATAAAATTCATCTTATATATTTGGTATTTATGGATAATTTTTCCTTCTAGTAATTCAGAACGAAAGAATAAAGAAAAAACAATACTCAACAAAATGTAGAATGACGTCACTAGTGATAATTACTAAAAAAAAGGCTTTTATATGATTAGATACCGTGTATGTCTCCGGAATTTGCAAATCATGAACATTTTTTAAGAGAACGTGTCATTCAGAAACATGACTTAAGAGTAAAGTCATTAGCAAAGGTAAAAGATTCGTGTTCAAAATATTTTTTATTTCACTGTAAACTACTCGAATAAAAAATAATCTCAAGATGCATTATTTTCCTTGTGCCTCTTTTATAGTTTGCTAATCAATTTTTCCTCTTTTTGTTATCTGGACCCTATCCTTACGACCTCATTTCGATCAAGAACAAACTAAATAAACCATATAAACTCAACTATCCCATTAATACTGTAAGGGCGGTTTACATATTCTTTAAAGTATGAAAGTTGCTCTTGACAAGGGCTAAATACACAGGGCGGGAATGGGCCGATGACATAAAGCAATATCAACAGTCGATTAGAATCATATGTATTATTTAATTAAGGGTTTCCTTCGCTAGAAAGTGGGAATAAGAATGCTTGGCCATTTGTCAGGTGGTAAACGTCGTTAGAAAACGTTTGTCAGGATGTCAATTGTCCAAAAAACGTTTGTTAGCTGTTCGAGGATGTTTGTCAGTTAGAGAGGTCTTTTGTCAGGCGATAGAAAACGTTTGTCAATTGTTAGTAATCGTTTGTCAGTTGTTAGAAATCGTTTGTCAGTTGTTCAAAAATGTTTGTTAATTGCTTGAAAACGTTTACCAGTTGTTAGCAAACACTTGGCAGTCGTTATATTTCTTAGTTGTGGGGATTTTATCAGTCTGAACAGCTAGTTTTTCCCCTTTAATTATAATTTTCAGTCTTTTTAATTACTTTATTCTGTTGCTTGACAGATACTACAATGAAAATTAAGGATAAACGGTTTAAGCAATGCATCATCTAACAAGAATGATAACAAAGATGATCTGACTGAGAAAAATAGAGCAAAAAAAAAAAAAAAGTATATTAATGTTTTTGCTACCTGTTTCTAAAATTAGTTAAAACTGGTTTTCAGAAATGATACATTTTCTTTATCATCATTATTTAAAGATATTTTTAATATGCGGATAATCACACAGGTGAGAATCCAGTATCAGGAAAATCTAGTTATCAAATAAATAAATAAATAAAAAATAGACTGAACATCCAATCAAAATAACAAGAAATTCCTCTTAAGATAAGCTATCAAAGAGATACAACTAAGCAAAAGTATAATTAAAAATCATTCAAATTCTGAAGATGTGACGAACGATATGCCAAATACACAGTTTGCATTCGTTAATTTTCATATGTATATTTCCCAATCAATGGAAATATTACCATAACTCATCTTAGGAAGGTTGGAATATAAAAGAAAGCATTCAGATATAACATTTAATAAGATAGGAACAAACAATTTACAAATAAGATAACAACTGCAACTGACTAGACCGTGTATAATGAATGATGATTTTGCGGGAACTGGAGAATCATTATCCACGGTTAAAATAACAGGATTGTGAATTTTTTTCGCTCACTGGAAACCTAGCAATAATTTTCAATATTCCCCAAAGCCACGACGGGACTAAGGTATTGCAACTATTGCAGTTCTGGACGGTGCAAGAAGGCAACCGCGTATCACGTGATGATAAAGCATGAATAAGGCACTGCTACACGTTTATGAAAATAGACGCATCGGTTAGACAAAAGCTAATCGCTCGGCGTGGTTTTAATCCTCTATACCGCGAATCGAACTCCCTTATGTTTACATCTTGGAGGTTCATATATATTATTATTTTCTTTTCCTTTATATCCCTTTCTGTCATTGTGGGGGATTTTCTAGTAATAAATACATTCGTGTTTTATTCCTTTCATAGATATTGTCTTTTATTTTTTCTCGATATTGCTTGTTCGAAAGGGATTAACATTTTGATGTGTGTTCCTATATGCATCCTCCCTTATTTTGCTCTCCTGTTTTATTACCTCCTGTTACTTCTTCCTCCTTATGCCAGCTATCTATCTGAGCCTCATTATCGTCATTCTTGACCTCAAAATGCGCTGTCTCTGCTCGTCTTCTCCATTTTCACATTATTTTTTCCTCTTTTCTCAACCACCTCAGGCAATCCCTCATTTTCGTTTCTTTGCCTCTTATTCTAATCCTTCTTCCCTTTTGAATCCTATTTTATTGTGTCCTTTCCCTCTCTTCCTGTTTTATTTCCATTTCCTGATGTTCTCTTCCCCATCATTTGAATTCTGTTATATAAGTTATATAATCTCTCTTATCATCATGCTAATTCTTTCTTATTCTACCTTTTTCCCCCGTTTCGGATATAATCTATCCATTTCTCCATTTCGAATCTATTCTCCATTCAAGAAAAAAATCAGAACCTTATTTCCCTATAACAACACCCCGTGCTAAATAATAAAAAAAAAAAATAATCATTTTGAAAAAGAAGAAAAAAAAATAAAAAAAATAATATTTTCCCCGTGACCAGAAGAAGAAAAGAAACCTTCCCTAATCAAAACCATCTTTTCTTCACCATCCTCTCGACCTCCTCCTCCTTCTCTCTCTTCTCTCTCCCTCTCTCTTCTCTCTTCCTCTCCCTCTCCTTCTCTCTTCCTCTCTCTCCTTCTCTCTTCCTCCCTCTCCTTCTCTCTTCCCTCTCCTTCTCTCTCGCCCTTAATTGAAGACGAGGTCCTTGTAGTGCGTCAGGAGATAGACGATGGACACGCAGCAGTTGGTGGACGTCCGGACGACGGTGGTTCGGTCCGCGCGCTCGAAGTTGGCCTTGACGATCTCGTAGTATTTACCGTCGCTGGGGGGGGAGAGAGGAGGAGGGGTTTGAGATTTGGTTGGGGGGTTGGGGGAAGGGAGGGGTGGGGGGGATGGGAGGAGGGGATGGGAGGGTGGGGGGAGGGAGGGGTAGGGAGGAGGGTGGGGGGAGGGGTGGGAGGGTGGGTGATGGGGAGAGTGGAGGGTGGGGAGAGGGGAGGGTGATGGGGTGGGAGGGATGGGAGGGGAGAGGAGGAGGGTTTGAGTTTTGGTTGGGGGTTGGGGGGAGGGTGGTGTGGTGGGGAAGGGAGAGGGTGGGAGGGAGGGAGAGGAGGAGGGTTTGAGTTTTGGTTGGGGGGTTGGGGGAGGGAGGGGGGGTGGGTGGGGAGGGGTGGGTGGGGATGGGAAGGTGATGAGAGGGAGTAGGGAGGAGGGATGGGAGAGGGGAGGGGAGGAGAGAGAGGGGAGGGTGATGGGAGGGGTGGAGGGTAGGGGGATGGGGGGAGGGGAGGATGGGGAGGGAGGGTGATGGGGAGAGTGGAGGGTGGGGGGAGGGTGGGGGGATGGGAGGGAGGGAGAGGAGGAGGGTTGAGATTTGGTTGGGGGTGGGGGGAGGTAGGGGAGGAGGTTTGAGTTTTGGTTGGGAGGGTGGATGGGTGCAAAGAGGGTGGAGGGGAGGGGGGATGGGGTTGGAGGGTGGAAGAAGAGATGGGAGGGAGGGAGAAGAGAAGTTAATGTGATGATAGGAAGGTGAGTGGAAGGAGGGTGGAAGGATGGGATGGAAGGGTGGAGGGTGGTAAGCGAGATGGGAGGGAGGGAGAGAAATGTGTGGGAGGAAGGGATGGGAGGGTGTGGGCATAGAAAGGTAGGAGAAGGATAAGAGAGATTGGAAGGGAGGGATTGGAGGAAGGTAGGAGGGATGGGAGGGTGGGAGGAATGGGAGGGAAGGAGGGAGGAGGAGGAAGGGGAGAGCGAAAGAAGGGTTAGGAGGGTACGAAAAGGAGAGGTGGGAGGGTAGAAGGTGGGGTGGGAGGAAGAGAGGGAGGACAGAGAGAGGAATGGGAAAGAAGGAGTAAGTTGAAGAAAAAAGGAGGAAAATATGAAAGGAGGAAGGATGAGAAAATGAGAGAAAGCAAAGAACTAACAACGCTAATTGACAGAAGAAAAAGAAATAGGATACAGAGGAAAGGAATAACGGTAATTAACGAAAAAAAGAAGGAAAAACAAAAACAAAAAATATAACACCCACATCATATATTCACCAAACCTCATTATATATTCACCAAACACCACAACACCCAAACCCTCCACAACTCAACCTACCACAACACCAAACACTTGAGGTTCAGACACCGGACCCTCAGCGTGTCGATGCACTTCTGACTCTTATCCGAATATCGCAGCGTCTCCGGGTCCCAGCTGAGTTCCAGGCGCTCGATCTTGGCGCCGTAACGAGACAGGTTCTCCAGCAGTCCGTCCACGTGGATCTTGCCGGCCATGCGGTAGGCGAGGTTCTCCGCCAGACCCAGCTTCAGGATTCTGTGGCGGGAGGAATTGGGGGTCGGGGTTAGGGGTTCCTCTTTTAGTGTTGTTGGGTTTAGCGTCGATGGTGTTGTGATGGTTTTTAAGGGTATTTCTACTATTATCCTTATTGTTATCATCACTATAGTTATTATATATTTACATGCATTACATACATATAATATATATATATATATATATATATATATATATATATATATATATATATATATATATATATATATATATATTTATGTGTGTGTGTGTGTGTGTGTGTGTGTGTGTGTGTGTGTGTGTGTGTGTGTGTATGTGTGTATGCACGTGTGTGTATTATATATATATGTCCTTAGTAATCTCATTGATGTCTGTAGAATTTCTGGCGAATATAAAATCTCAACCGGTCAAATACCTCTCTTAGGCCGTGAAAATATTCATTTTTATTTCTGTCTTTTTTCTACATTCAATGCACACTGCTCTACCTGTCGCCTCACACGCCTCCCCCAACCTCACACCAAAGAACCTCTATGACAGGTCCATGACAGGTCCATGACAGCTCAGTGACAGCTCACTTAATAATCTTAATGCATTGGCACACCTCATGACAGCGTGCATGGCATCCCCAAAGCTTTTCTGATATGGAGACATCCGCTGTTCT
Organism: Penaeus vannamei; assembly: GCF_042767895.1. Classification (NCBI taxonomy): domain Eukaryota; kingdom Metazoa; phylum Arthropoda; class Malacostraca; order Decapoda; family Penaeidae; genus Penaeus; species Penaeus vannamei. The sequence continues at coordinate 33,760,277 of NC_091572.1, read as the reverse complement.
TAAAATCCCTGATATCCCTAAAACACTATTCGAGATCCATCAAGATTATCCAGATATTATTTTAATCGCCCCTGACCTAATAAAAAAATCACCTAATATCCCTAAAACTCACCTAAAGGCCTTAGAACTCACGTAATAGAACTTATCCAATATTTTTAAACCCCATCAATATCTTAAATTAAAACCTATCCAATAACCTAAAATCCCACCTGCCATTCATAAAAAAGTATACTACAAACTCACTCAATATCATAAAAAATCACCCGATATCCTTAAAACTCACCCGATCCCTTGAAGAGTCACCTAATATTACTAAAACTTACCCGATATCTTTAAAACTCATCATCTACCTTTATAACACCTTTCAAACTCACCTACCACGCCTAAAAATCACTCGATTCCCTTAAAAACTCACCACCTACCCTTAGAGCACCCTTCAGATTCACCTACCACTCCTAAAATCTCACCTGACACCCTTAAAAACTCACCTCCCACCCTTAAAACACCCTTCAAACTCACCTATCAATCCTAAAAATGACACTACACCCTTAAAACTCACCTGATATTCCTAAAAATCACCTGATACCATTCCCTAAATCCTTAAAAAATTCCCCTCCGACCCTCAAAGCACCCTTAAAACTCACGTACCACTCCTAAAAATCCCTTGACACCCTTAAAAACCTACCTACCATTATTAAAAAAATCACCCGACACCCTTAAAAACTCACCTCCTCCCCTTAAAGCACCCTTAAAACTCACCTACCAATCCTAAAAATCACCCGACACCCTTAAAAACTCACCTCCTCCCCTTAAAGCACCCTTAAAACTCACCTCCCATTCCTAAAAATCACCCGACACCCTTAAAAACTCACCTCCTCCCCTCAAAGCACCCTTAAAACTCACCTCCCATTCCTAAAAATCACCCGACACCCTTAAAAACTCACCTCCTCCCCTTAAAGCACCCTTAAAACTCACCTCCCATTCCTAAAAATCACCCGACACCCTTAAAAAGTCACCTCCTCCCCTTAAAGGACCCTTAAAACTCACCTCCCATTCCTAAAAATCACCCGACACCCTTAAAAACCCACCGCCTCCCCTCAAAGCACCCTTAAAACTCACCTCCCATTCCTAAAAATCACCCGACACCCTTAAAAACTCACCTCCTCCCCTTAAAGCACCCTTAAAACTCACCTCCCATTCCTAAAAATCACCCGACACCCTTAAAAACTCACCTCCTCAGTTCACAGCACCCTCAAAACTCTCCTCCCATTCCTAAAAATCACCCGACACCCTTAAAAACTCACCTCCTCCCCTCAAAGCACCCTTAAAACTCACCTCCCATTCCTAAAAATCACCCGACACCCTTAAAAACTCACCTCCTCCCCTTAAAGCACCCTTAAAACTCACCTCCCATTCCTAAAAATCACCCGACACCCTTAAAAACTCACCTACCATTCCTAAAATCTCACCTGACACCCTTAAAAACTCCAACCCTCAAAGCACCATTAAAAATCCCCTACCAATCCTAAAAATCTCTTACGCCCTTAAAAACTTACCTACCATTCTTAAAAATCACATGATACCATTCCCTAAATACTTAAAAAATTCCCCCCCGACCCTCAAAGCACCCTTAAAACTCACGTACCACTCCTAAAAATCCCTTGACACCCTTAAAAACCTACCTACCATTCCTAAAAACTCACCCGACACCCTTAAAAACTCACCTCCCATTCCTAAAAATCACCCGACACCCTTAAAAACTCACCTCCTCCCCTTAAAGCACCCTTAAAACTCACCTCCTATTCCTAAAAATCACCCGACACCCTTAAAAACTCACCTCCTCCCCTTAAAGCACCCTTAAAACTCACCTCCCATTCCTAAAAATCACCCGACCCTCTTAAAAACTCACTACCTCCCCTTAAAGCAGCCTTAAAACTCACCTCCCATTCCTAAAAATCACCCGACACCCTTAAAAACTCACCTCCTACCCTCAAAGCACCCTTAAAACTCTCCTACCAATCCTAATACCCTTAAAAATCACCCGACACCCTTAAAAACTCCCCTCCTCCCCTCAAAGCACCCTTAAAACTCACCTCCCATTCCTAAAAATCACCCGACACCCTTAAAAACTCACCTCCTCCCCTTAAAGCACCCTTAAAACTCACCTCCCATTCCTAAAAATCACCCGACACCCTTAAAAACTCCCCTCCTCCCCTCAAAGCACCCTTAAAACTCACCTCCCATTCCTAAAAATCACCCGACACCCTTAAAAACTCACCTCCTCCCCTTAAAGCACCCTTAAAACTCACCTCCCATTCCTAAAAATCACCCGACACCCTTAAAAACTCACCTCCTCCCCTCAAAGCACCCTTAAAACTCACCTCCCATTCCTAAAAATCACCCGACACCCTTAAAAACTCACCTCCTCCCCTCAAAGCAGCTTTAAAACTCACCTCCCATTCCTAAAAATCACCCGACACCCTTAAAAACTCACCTCCTCCCCTTAAAGCACCCTTAAAACTCACCTCCCATTCCTAAAAATCACCCGACACCCTTAAAAACTCACCTCCTCCCCTTAAAGCACCCTTAAAACTCACCTCCCATTCCTAAAAAACACCCGACACCCTTAAAAACTCACCTACCATTCCTAAAATCTCACCTGACACCCTTAAAAACTCCAACCCTCAAAGCACCATTAAAAATCCCCTACCAATCCTAAAAATCTCTTACGCCCTTAAAAACTTACCTACCATTCTTAAAAATCACATGATACCATTCCCTAAATCCTTAAAAAATTCCCCCCCGACCCTCAAAGCACCCTTAAAACTCACGTACCACTCCTAAAAATCCCTTGACACCCTTAAAAACCTACCTACCATTCCTAAAAACTCACCCGACACCCTTAAAAACTCACCTCCCATTCCTAAAAATCACCCGACACCCTTAAAAACTCACCTCCTCCCCTTAAAGCACCCTTAAAACTCACCTCCCATTCCTAAAAATCACCCGACACCCTAAAAAACTCACCTCCTCCCCTCAAAGCACCCTTAAAACTCACCTCCCATTCCTAAAATCTCACCCGACACCCTTAAAAACTCCCCTCCGCCCCTCACAGCACCCTTCAAACTCTCCTACCAATCCTAACACCCTTTAAAACTCACCTCCCATTCCTAAAAATCACCCGACACCCTTAAAAACTCACCTCCTCCCCTCAAAGCACCCTTAAAACTCACCTCCCATTCCTAAAAATCACCCGACACCCTTAAAAACTCACCTCCTCCCCTTAAAGCACCCTTAAAACTCACCTCCCATTCCTAAAAATCACCCGACACCCTTAAAAACTCCCCTCCTCCCCTCAAAGCACCCTTAAAACTCACCTCCCATTCCTAAAAATCACCCGACACCCTTAAAAACTCACCTCCTCCCCTTAAAGCACCCTTAAAACTCACCTCCCATTCCTAAAAATCACCCGACACCCTTAAAAACTCCCCTCCTCCCCTCAAAGCACACTTAAAACTCACCTCCCATTCCTAAAAATCACCCGACACCCTTAAAAACTCACCTCCTCCCCTCAAAGCACCCTTAAAACTCACCTCCCATTCCTAAAAATCACCCGACACCCTTAAAAACTCACCTCCTCCCCTCAAAGCACCCTTAAAACTCACCTCCCATTCCTAAAAATCACCCGACACCCTTAAAAACTCACCTCCTCCCCTCAAAGCACCCTTAAAACTCACCTCCCATTCCTAAAAATCACCCGACACCCTTAAAAACTCACCTCCTCCCCTTAAAGCACCCTTAAAACTCACCTCCCATTCCTAAAAATCACCCGACACCCTTAAAAACTCACCTCCTCCCCTCAAAGCACCCTTAAAACTCACCTCCCATTCCTAAAAATCACCCGACACCCTTAAAAACTCACCTCCTCCCCTCAAAGCACCCTTAAAACTCACCTCCCATTCCTAAAAATCACCCGACACCCTTAAAAACTCACCTCCTCCCCTCAAAGCACCCTTAAAACTCACCTCCCATTCCTAAAAATCACCCGACACCCTTAAAAACTCACCTCCTCCCCTCAAAGCACCCTTAAAACTCACCTCCCATTCCTAAAAATCACCCGACACCCTTAAAAACTCACCTCCTCCCCTCAAAGCACCCTTAAAACTCACCTCCCATTCCTAAAAATCACCCGACACCCTTAAAAACTCACCTCCTCCCCTTAAAGCACCCTTAAAACTCACCTCCCATTCCTAAAAATCACCCCACACCCTTAAAAACTCACCTCCTCCCCTCAAAGCACCCTTAAAACTCACCTCCCATTCCTAAAAATCCCCCGACACCATTAAAAACTCACCTCCTCCCCTTAAAGCACCCTTAAAACTCACCTCCCATTCCTAAAAATCACCCGCCACCCTTAAAAACTCACCTCCTCCCCTCAAAGCACCCTTAAAACTCACCTTCCACTCCTAAAAATCACCCGACACCCTTAAAAACTCACCTCCTCCCCTTAAAGCACCCTTAAAACTCACCTCCCATTCCTAAAAATCACCCGACACCCTTAAAAACTCACCTCCTCCCCTCAAAGCACCCTTAAAACTCACCTCCCATTCCTAAAAATCACCCGACACCCTTAAAAACTCACCTCCTCCCCTTAAAGCACCCTTAAAACTCACCTCCCATTCCTAAAAATCACCCGACACCCTTAAAAACTCACCTCCTCCCCTTAAAGCACCCTTAAAACTCACCTCCCATTCCTAAAAATCACCCGACACCCTTCAAAACTCACCTCCTCCCCTTAAAGCACCCTTAAAACTCACCTCCCATTCCTAAAAATCACCCGACACCCTTACAAACTCCCCTCCTCCCCTCAAAGCACCCTTAAAACTCACCTCCCATTCCTAAAAATCACCCGACACCCTTAAAAACTCACCTCCTACCCTCAAAGCACCCTTAAAACTCATCTCCCATTCCTAAAAATCACCCGACACCCTTAAAAACTCACCTCCTCCCCTTAAAGCACCCTTAAAACTCACCTCCCATTCCTAAAAATCACCCGACACCCTTAAAAACTCCCCTCCTCCCCTCAAAGCACCCTTAAAACTCACCTCCCATTCCTAAAAATCACCCGACACCCTTAAAAACTCACCTCCTCCCCTCAAAGCACCCTTAAAACTCACCTCCCATTCCTAAAAATCACCCGACACCCTTAAAAACTCACCTCCTCCCCTCAAAGCACCCTTAAAACTCACCTCCCATTCCTAAAAATCACCCGACACCCTTAAAAACTCACCTCCTCCCCTCAAAGCACCCTTAAAACTCACCTCCCATTCCTAAAAATCACCCGACACCCTTAAAAACTCACCTCCTCCCCTCAAAGCACCCTTAAAACTCACCTCCCATTCCTAAAAATCACCCGACACCCTTAAACACTCCCCTCCTCCCCTCAAAGCACCCTTAAAACTCACCTCGCATTCCTAAAAATCTCCCGACACCCTTAAAAACTCACCTCCTACCCTCAAAGCACCCTTAAAACTCACCTCCCATTCCTAAAAATCACCCGACAGCCTTAAAACCTCACCTCCTCCCCACAAACCACCCTTAAAACTCACCTCCCATTCCTAAAAATCACCCGACACCCTTAAAAACTTACCTGCTGCCCTTAAAGCACCCTTAAAACTCACTTCCCATTCCTAAAAAACACCCGACACCCTTAAAAACTCACCTCCCATTCCTAAAAACCACCCGACACCCTTAAAAACTCACCTCCTCCCCTCAAAGCACCCTTAAAACTCACCTCCCATTCCTAAAAATCACCCGACACCCTTAAAAACTCACCTCCTCCCCTCAAAGCACCCTTAAAACTCACCTCCCATTCCTAAAAATCACCCGACACCCTTAAAAACTCACCTCCTCCCCTCAAAGCACCCTTAAAACTCACCTCCCATTCCTAAAAATCACCCGACACCCTTAAAAACTCCCCTCCTCCCCTCAAAGCCCCCTGAAAACCCACCTCCCATTCCTAAAAATCACCCGACACCCTTAAAAACTCCGCTCCTCCCCTTAAAGCACCCTTAAAACTCAGCTCCCATTCCTAAAAATCACCCGACACCCTTAAAAACTCACCTACCATTCCTAAAATCTCACCTGACACCCTTAAAAACTCCAACCCTCAAAGCACCATTAAAAATCCCCTACCAATCCTAAAAATCTCTTACGCCCTTAAAAACTTACCTACCATTCTTAAAAATCACATGATACCATTCCCTAAATCCTTAAAAAATTCCCCCCCGACCCTCAAAGCACCCTTAAAACTCACGTACCACTCCTAAAAATCCCTTGACACCCTTAAAAACCTACCTACCATTCCTAAAAACTCACCCGACACCCTTAAAAACTCACCTCCCATTCCTAAAAATCACCCGACACCCTTAAAAACTCACCTCCTCCCCTTAAAGCACCCTTAAAACTCACCTCCCATTCCTAAAAATCACCCGACACCCTTAAAAACTCACCTCCCATTCCTAAAAATCACCCGACACCCTTAAAAACTCACCTCCTACCCTCAAAGCACCCTTAAAACTCTCCTACCAATCCTAACATCCCTAAAAACTCACCTCCCATTCCTAAAAACTCACCCGACACCCTTAAAAACTCACCTCCGCCCCTCACAGCACCCTTCAAACTCTCCTACCAATCCTAAAAATCACCCGACACCCTTAAAAACTCCCCTCCTCCCCTCAAAGCACCCTTAAAACTCACCTCCCATTCCTAAAAATCACCCGACACCCTTAAAAACTCACCTCCTCCCCTTAAAGCACCCTTAAAACTCACCTCCCATTCCTAAAAATCACCCGACACCCTTAAAAACTCACCTCCTACCCTCAAAGCACCCTTAAAACTCACCTCCCATTCCTAAAAATCACCCGACACCCTTAAAAACTCCCCTCCTCCCCTTAAAGCACCCTTAAAACTCACCTCCCATTCCTAAAAATCACCCGACACCCTTAAAAACTCACCTCCTCCCCTCAAAGCACCCTTAAAACTCACCTCCCATTCCTAAAAATCACCCGACACCCTTAAAAACTCACCTCCTCCCCTCAAAGCACCCTTAAAACTCACCTCCCATTCCTAAAAATCACCCGACACCCTTAAAAACTCACCTCCTCCCCTTAAAGCACCCTTAAAACTCACCTCCCATTCCTAAAAATCACCCGACACCCTTAAAAACTCACCTCCTCCCCTCAAAGCACCCTTAAAACTCACCTCCCATTCCTAAAAATCACCCGACACCCTTAAAAACTCACCTCCTCCCCTTAAAGCACCCTTAAAACTCACCTCCCATTCCTAAAAATCACCCGACACCCTTAAAAACTCACCTCCTCCCCTCAAAGCACCCTTAAAACTCACCTCCCATTCCTAAAAATCACCCGACACCCTTAAAAACTCACCTCCTCCCCTCAAAGCACCCTTAAAACTCACCTCCCATTCCTAAAAATCACCCGACACCCTTAAAAACTCACCTCCTCCCCTCAAAGCACCCTTAAAACTCACCTCCCATTCCTAAAAATCACCCGACACCCTTAAAAACTCACCTCCTCCCCTTAAAGCACCCTTAAAACTCACCTCCCATTCCTAAAAATCACCCGACACCCTTAAAAACTCACCTCCTCCCCTCAAAGCACCCTTAAAACTCACCTCCCATTCCTAAAAATCACCCGACACCCTTAAAAACTCACCTCCTCCCCTTAAAGCACCCTTAAAACTCACCTCCCATTCCTAAAAATCACCCGACACCCTTAAAAACTCCCCTCCTCCCCTCAAAGCACCCTTAAAACTCACCTCCCATTCCTAAAAATCACCCGACACCCTTAAAAACTCACCTCCTACCCTCAAAGCACCCTTAAAACTCTCCTACCAATCCTAATACCCTTAAAAATCACCCGACACCCTTAAAAACTCCCCTCCTCCCCTCAAAGCCCCCTTAAAACCCACCTCCCATTCCTAAAAATCACCCGACACCCTTAAAAACTCACCTCCTCCCCTTAAAGCACCCTTAAAACTCACCTCCCATTCCTAAAAATCACCCGACACCCTTAAAAACTCACCTCCTCCCCTCAAAGCACCCTTAAAATTCACCTCCCATTCCTAAAAATCACCCGACACCCTTAAAAACTCACCTCCTCCCCTCAAAGCACCCTTAAAACTCACCTCCCATTCCTAAAAATCACCCGACACCCTTAAAAACTCACCTCCTCCCCTTAAAGCACCCTTAAAACTCACCTCCCATTCCTAAAAATCACCCGACACCCTTAAAAACTCACCTCCTCCCCTCAAAGCACCCTTAAAACTCACCTCCCATTCCTAAAAATCGCCCGACACCCTTAAAAACTCACCTCCTCCCCTCAAAGCACCCTTAAAACTCACCTCCCATTCCTAAAAATCACCCGACACCCTTAAAAACTCCCCTCCTCCCCTCAAAGCACCCTTAAAACTCACCTCCCATTCCTAAAAATGACCCGACACCCTTAAAAACTCCCCTCCTCCCCTTAAAGCACCCTTAAAACTCACCTCCCATTCCTAAAAATCACCCGACACCCTTAAAAACTCACCTACCATTCCTAAAATCTCCCCTGACACCCTTAAAAACTCCAACCGTCAAAGCACCATTAAAAATCCCCTACCAATCCTAAAAATCTCTTACGCCCTTAAAAACTTACCTACCATTCTTAAAAATCACATGATACCATTCCCTAAATCCTTAAAAAATTCCCCCCCGACCCTCAAAGCACCCTTAAAACTCACGTACCACTCCTAAAAATCCCTTGACACCCTTAAAAACCTACCTACCATTCCTAAAAATTCACCCGACACCCTTAAAAACTCACCTCCCATTCCTATAAACTCACCCGACACCCTTAAAAACTCACCTCCTCCCCTAAAAACAACCTTAAAACTCACCTACCAATCATAACACCCTTTAAAACTCACCTCCTCCCCTTAAAGCACCCTTAAAACTCACCTACCAATCCTAACACCCTTAAAAACTCACCTCCTCCCCTTAAAGCACCCTTAAAACTCACCTACCAATCCTAACACCCTTAAAAACTCACCTCCTCCCCTTAAAGCACCCTTAAAACTCACCTCCCATTCCTAAAAATCACCCGACACCCTTAAAAACTCCCCTCCTCCCCTCAAAGCACCCTTAAAACTCACCTCCCATTCCTAAAAATCACCCGACACCCTTAAAAACTCACCTCCTCCCCTCAAAGCACCCTTAAAACTCACCTCCCATTCCTAAAAATCACCCGACACCCTTAAAAACTCACCTCCTCCCCTCAAAGCACCCTTAAAACTCACCTCCCATTCCTAAAAATCACCCTTAAAAACTCACCTCCTCCCCTTAAAACACTCTTAAAACTCACATCCCCTTCCTAAAAATCACCCGACACCCTTAAAAACTCACCTCCTACCCTTAAAGCACCCTTCAAACTCACCTCCCATTCCTAAAAATCACCCGACACCCTTAAAAACTCACCTCCTCCCCTCAAAGCACCCTTAAAACTCACCTCCCATTCCTAAAAATCACCCGACACCCTTAAAAACTCACCTCCTCCCCTTAAAGCACCCTTAAAACTCACCTCCCATTCCTAAAAATCACCCGACACCCTTAAAAACTCCCCTCCTCCCCTCAAAGCACCCTTAAAACTCACCTCCCATTCCTAAAAATCACCCGACACCCTTAAAAACTCACCTCCTCCCCTCAAAGCACCCTTAAAACTCACCTCCCATTCCTAAAAATCACCCGACACCCTTAAAAACTCACCTCCTCCCCTCAAAGCACCCTTAAAACTCACCTCCCATTCCTAAAAATCACCCGACACCCTTCAAAACTCACCTCCTCCCCTTAAAGCACCCTTAAAACTCACCTCCCATTCCTAAAAATCACCCGACACCCTTAAAAACTCACCTCCTCCCCTCAAAGCACCCTTAAAACTCACCTCCCATTCCTAAAAATCACCCGACACCCTTAAAAACTCACCTCCTCCCCTCAAAGCACCCTTAAAACTCACCTCCCATTCCTAAAAATCACCCGACACCCTTAAAAACTCACCTCCTCCCCTCAAAGCACCCTTAAAACTCACCTCCCATTCCTAAAAATCACCCGACACCCTTAAAAACTCACCTCCTCCCCTCAAAGCACCCTTAAAACTCACCTCCCATTCCTAAAAATCACCCGACACCCTTAAAAACTCACCTCCTCCCCTCAAAGCACCCTTAAAACTCACCTCCCATTCCTAAAAATCACCCTTAAAAACTCACCTCCTCCCCTTAAAGCACCCTTAAAACTCACCTCCCATTCCTAAAAATCACCCGACACCCTTAAAAACCTGACCTACAATTCCTAAAAACTTACCCGACACCCTTAAAAACTTACCTCCTACCCTTAAAGCCCCCTTAAAACTCACCTACCAATCCTAACACCCTTAAAAACTCACCTCCTCCCCTTAAAGCACCCTTAAAACTCACCTACCAATCCTAACACCCTTAAAAACTCACCTCCTCCCCTTAAAGCACCCTTAAAACTCACCTACCAATCCTAACACCCTTAAAAACTCACCTCCTCCCCTTAAAGCACCCTTAAAACTCACCTCCCATTCCTAAAAATCACCCGACACCCTTAAAAACTCACCTCCTCCCCTTAAAGCACCCTTAAAACTCACCTCCCATTCCTAAAAATCACCCGCCACCCTTAAAAACTCCCCTCCTCCCCTCAAAGCACCCTTAAAATTCACCTCCCATTCCTAAAAATCACCCCACACCCTTAAAAACTCACCTCCTCCCCTCAAAGCACCCTTAAAACTCACCTCCCATTCCTAAAAATCACCCGACACCCTTAAAAACTCACCTCCTCCCCTTAAAGCACCCTTAAAACTCACCTCCCATTCCTAAAAATCACCCGACACCCTTAAAAACTCACCTCCTCCCCTCAAAGCACCCTTAAAACTCACCTCCCATTCCTAAAAATCACCCGACACCCTTAAAAACTCACCTCCTCCCCTCAAAGCACCCTTAAAACTCACCTCCCATTCCTAAAAATCACCCGACACCCTTAAAAACTCACCTACCATTCCTAAAATCTCACCTGACACCCTTAAAAACTCCAACCCTCAAAGCACCATTAAAAATCCCCTACCAATCCTAAAAATCTCTTACGCCCTTAAAAACTTACCTACCATTCTTAAAAATCACATGATACCATTCCCTAAATCCTTAAAAAATTCCCCCCCGACCCTCAAAGCACCCTTAAAACTCACGTACCACTCCTAAAAATCCCTTGACACCCTTAAAAACCTACCTAACATTCCTAAAAACTCACCCGACACCCTTAAAAACTCACCTCCCATTCCTATAAACTCACCCGACACCCTTAAAAACTCACCTCCTCCCGTCAAAGCACCCTTAAAACTCACCTACCAATCCTAACACCCTTAAAAACTCACCTCCTCCCCTTAAAGCACCCTTAAAACTCACCTACCAATCCTAACACCCTTAAAAACTCACCTCCTCCCCTTAAAGCACCCTTAAAACTCACCTACCAATCCTAACACCCTTAAAAACTCACCTCCTCCCCTTAAAGCACCCTTAAAACTCACCTCCCATTCCTAAAAATCACCCGACACCCTTAAAAACTCCCCTCCTCCCCTCAAAGCACCCTTAAAACTCACCTCCCATTCCTAAAAATCACCCGACACCCTTAAAAACTCACCTCCTCCCCTCAAAGCACCCTTAAAACTCACCTCCCATTCCTAAAAATCACCCGACACCCTTAAAAACTCACCTCCTCCCCTCAAAGCACCCTTAAAACTCACCTCCCATTCCTAAAAATCACCCTTAAAAACTCACCTCCTCCCCTTAAAGCACGCTTAAAACTCACCTCCCATTCCTAAAAATCACCCGACACCCTTAAAAACTCCCCTCCTCCCCTTAAAGCACCCTTAAAACTCACCTCCCATTCCTAAAAAACACCCGACACCCTTAAAAACTCACCTACCATTCCTAAAATCTCACCTGACACCCTTAAAAACTCCAACCCTCAAAGCACCATTAAAAATCCCCTACCAATCCTAAAAATCTCTTACGCCCTTAAAAACTTACCTACCATTCTTAAAAATCACATGATACCATTCCCTAAATCCTTAAAAAATTCCCCCCCGACCCTCAAAGCACCCTTAAAACTCACGTACCACTCCTAAAAATCCCTTGACACCCTTAAAAACCTACCTACCATTCCTAAAAATTCACCCGACACCCTTTAAAACTCACCTCCCATTCCTAAAAACTCACCCGACACCCTTAAAAACTCACCTCCTACCCTCAAAGCACCCTTAAAACTCTCCTACCAATCCTAATACCCTTTAAAACTCACCTCCTCCCCTTAAAGCACCCTTAAAACTCACCTACCAATCCTAACACCCTTAAAAACTTACCTCCTACCCTTAAAGCCCCCTTAAAACTCACGTACCAATCCTAACACCCTTAAAAACTCACCTACCATTCCTAAAAATCACCTGATACCCTTAAAAACTCACCTCCTCCCCTCAAAGCACCCCTTAAAACTCACCTCCTCCCCTCAAAGCCCCCCTTAAAACCCACCTGATATTCTTGAGCGCCGGCATGACGTTCGAGCAGAGAGAATCCGTGCACTGGGGGATGCCAGAGAGGACGAGACCGCGGAGTCCCTGCCCGTACCTCGCCAGGAACTTGTAGAGTCCTTCCTCCGTCAGGTTGTCGCACAGCTCCAGGTCCAAGCCGATGAGGGCCTTCAGGTTGCCCCGCTCCGTCCACGCCTTCAGGACCTGCGGCGGGAGAGGGGAAGGAGGGGGTGGGAGGGGGTGGGGGAGAAAGAGAGGGGGGGTTATTGAGAGAGGAAGAGGGTGATTTCATGAATTAAGATGCGAGGATGGTGTAAAATAGGATGGTATGTAATGGAATGAGAGGAAAAAATGTTTTGCTGATGTAAAGGTCATATTTCTAAGATTGTATTATGCAAAACGTTACTGATATTAAAGGCAGTGGGCATTTTTGATACAAGCGATCTCCCGAAATTCTACGTTAGGAAAAAAAATCTACATTTAAAACACTACATGACCGATCTAGAAACTTACATAACTAACTTGAAAATAAACTCACATAACTAATCTAAAAACCTACATTAATCTAAAAATCCCACATGATTAATATCTCCCCACCAAAAAAAGAAAGAAAGAAAAAATCCCACACATTATCATCACAAAAAATGAAAGATATAACCGAAGAAAATCTGCATTCCTCTTCTCCCTCCCCCCCTCTCTCTCCCTCTCCCTCATTCTCTCTCCCTCTCCCTCATGCTCTCTTCCTCTCCCTCATTCTCTCTCCCTCTCCCTCATTCTCTCTCTCTCCCTCATTCTCTCTCACCCTCCCTCCCTCCCTCCCTCCCTCCTTCCCTCCCTTCCTCCCCCACCCCCCTCACTCTCACTCTCACCACAAAAAAAAAAAAAAAAAAAAAAAAAATCTGCCATCCTCACCGCATCAGTGAAGCCATCCAGCTGACCGGCGCTGAGCCACCTGAGAGCCGGGATGCGAGTCAGCAGGTCGATGAGGCAGTCAGCTGAGAGGTCCGTGGCCGTGACGTCGAGCTCTGACACCGCTGACTTCTCCCACTCGGCGGCCATCACGTTCTCGTTCTGCAGGCCTGACGGAGGCGAAGAAGAAGGAGGAGGAGTTAGATTGGGTTGGGGTTGGTGGTGGGGTGAGGAGGGGAGGGGTGGGGTGGGGTGTGAAGTAGGGAGGGAGGTAGGGGGAAGAGGGAGAGGGGGATGGAGGTAGGGAGGTAGGGGGGAAGAGGGAGAGGGAGAGGGGGATGGAGGTAAGGAGGAGAAGGGAGGTAGGGAGGAGAAGGGAGGAAATACACATAATAAACAAATAAACAAACCCAAACGTTTCCCAGTCAGACTATGCTCCGCCCCCGCCCTACTCCGCGCCCCCCCCCCCACCTTCCTCCTTCTTTCCCTCACTTCCTCTCTCCCCATTTTTTCGTTTCCTCCTTTCCTCTCCCTTTCCTCATTGCCTCATACCCTTCCTCCCACCTCCTTCCACCTTGCCCTCACCCCCCCCCCTCTTCCCCTCACCCCCTTTCCCGCCACACTCATTCTCCCTCTCCCTAACCCCCCCTGCCTTCACCTCACCCTCCTTTCATCCTCCTTCCCCCTTACCATCACTTCCCCTCCTTCCCTCCTTTTCTCCCTACTTCCCTCCTCCTTCCTCCATGCCTACCCTTCCTCCGTCCTCCTTGCCTTCACTCCTCCTTCCCCCCTTTCCCCTCACACGCATCCTCCCTCCTTCCCCCCTTGCCTCCCTTTTCCTCCTCCTCCCCCCCCCATCACTCCTTCCCTCCTTATCCCCCACATCCACCCTCACTCCTTCCCTCCTTATCCCCTTGCTCCATCCTCCCCCTCCACCCCCCCTTTTCCCCCACATCCACCCTCACTCCTTCCCTCCTTATCCCCTTGCTCCCCCTCCTCCCCCCCTTTTCCCCTACAACCATCCTCCTTCCTTCACCCCTTACCTCCCCCTCCTCCCTCCTCCTCCCCTTCTCTATCCCTTCTTCCCCCCATCCTCCCTCCTCCTCCCCCTCCTCTATCCCTTCTTCCCCCCATCCTCCCTCCTACCTCTGCCTCCCCTCCTCCATACCCCCCCCCCCCTCCTCCCTCCTCCTCCCCTCCTCTATCCCTTCTTCCTCCCATCCTCCCTCCTCCCATACATCCCCCCATCCTCCCCCCCTCCCCCTCCCCCCCTACTTACTGCACTGCTGCATCAGGAGGCACTTGAGCTTCTTGCACCTGCTGAGGAGAATCTTCAAGGAAGTGCCGGTCACCTTGGCACAGAAGTTGACAGCGAGGCACTCCAGCTGGAAGAGCGGGAGGAAGGTGAGTGCCAAGCATGACATTCGAATTCTATTTTGATTTTAGTTTATTATTGTTGTTGTTGTTGTTATTCTTTTTTAGCGCGGATCATTTTATTCTGATTAATTTTGGTTGTGGATTTTTTATGATTGTCAGTCACAAAGTGCTTAATTCTATTTAATTTTGGTTGTAGTTTTTTTTCTTTATGATTTTTTATAACTATTCCTCTTAATTATTTAGCGCGATTTAGCTGATTTTAGATGTAGGTCATTTTCCTATATTTAAAAATATATATATATCTATAAGAACTAGATCGATGAGAGCTATTTTTAATTCGTTTTCATTTTCATTTCAGAAAAAAATATAATCGTTTTGTGATGTCTGGTTTTGAGTCTTGTAGTGAGAGGAACTTATAT
>NC_091572.1:33737419-33739919 GCF_042767895.1 Penaeus vannamei | reverse complement strand
AGGTGGAGGGAAAATGACGAAGGAAAGTGAGGAACAGGGTGAAAATGAGGGAGAGAGGTGAGAAGAAGGAAAATGAGGGAGGGAAGTGAGATGGATAAGGGAAATGAAGAAGAATGAAGGAGAGAGGTGAGGATGAGGTGTATGAGGAAGAATGAATGAAGGAGGTGAAGAGCAGAATGAGGAAGGTGAGAAGGAGGGTGAAAATGAGGGAGATAGGTGATAAGGAGGAGGAAAATGAGGGAGGGAGATGAGAGGAAGAGAAGAATGTGGGAGGGAGGTGAGAATGAGGAAGAATAAAGGAGGAAAGTGAGAATGAAGAGGAGAATGCGGGAGGGGGATGAAAGGGAGAGGAGAGGAGGAGGAAGTACTACTACTGCTACTAATAATAATAATAAGAATAACAATAACAGTAATGTTACTACTACTGCCACAACCGCCAAAAGTCGTAATAGTAATAAAACGATAATAATAATTATAATAATAATAGTGACAACAGTAGCAAATACTACTATATTAGAGTTACTACTACTAAAACAGCAATTACTACTACTTCTATAACTACTAGTACTACTTCTACTACTAGCACTCCTACTACCACTACTAAAATAATGATAATAGTAATAATGATACTACCAACAACAACAACAACAATAATGATAATGATAATGACAAGGATAATCATAATAATGCCAATATTTGTAGTAACAATGACAATATATCAAGAACAACAACAATTACTAATAATAACATTGATAATACAGATAATTAAACACAGTAATGTAAATAATGATGGCTATACTAACGGTTAAAGTTTTAATATAATAATAATGATCATAATAAGCCTAATATTCATAATGGTAATGCTAATGATAAATTATATTTTCTATGTATCTTAGTAATTTTAGTATTGCAACCATTTCTTCTTTCATTTGCAGTCGTGGGACAAAAATCTTAAAAGTAAATACAGTCGAAAAGACAGACAAACATAAGTTAACAACGTTCGATTACAATAACAACAAAAAACGAAAAAAAAAAACAAAAAGAAAAGAGAAAAAAAGCTAAAGAAAGAAAACGGAATAAAGAAAGAAACGTACAAACGACAATCACAGAAAACAGACACAGTGGAACAAGAGAGACTTATTTAAGTGGAAATTCAAGCTCTGGGGAGAGGGCAGGGGGTGCCATGGGGGAGAAAGGCGAGCAGAGGGGAGTGCCACAGGGGGTGCCAATGAAGGGGGAAGGGAGGACAGAGGGAGAGGGAAGTGCCTCAAGGGTCTTAGTGCCACATAAAATACCATCGAACGAAGAGAGAAAGGAAGGAAATACCAAACTGAAAAAAGCGATAAGAGAGAAGGAGGAGAGAGAGGGAAATCCCACACTAAATACCATCAAAATGAGTGGTGGATGAGGACGATGGGAAGGGGAAGAGAGAGGGAAATCCCACATTGGATACCACTTAAGAATAAAGAGGGGAGGAGCGATGGGAAGGGGAAGAGAGAGGGAAATCCCACATTGGATACCACTTAAGAATAAAGAGGGGAGGAGCGATGGGAAGGGGAAGAGAGAGGGAAATCCCACACTGGATGCCACTGAAGGAGAGAGAGGGGAGGGCCGAGGGGAAGGGGAAGAGAGAGGGAAATCCCACACTGGATGCCACTGAAGGAGAGAGAGAGGGGAGGGCCGAGGGGATGGGGGTGCCCGTATCAGCTGTCCCCAGGCGATGGCACTCGGCCGCCAAGACTGTTGAGTAATGGGCCTTCTGTTTAACTTTTCCTCGTCTTGGTCTCTCTGGGGCGGCGGGATTTCCCAGTATTGGAGGACGGTTCATATATTCTTTATTTTTTGTTTGTTAGAGAGAGGGGGTGGGAGGGATGGAGGGAGGAGGGAGGGATAGAGAAAGAGAGAGAGAGAGAGAGAAAGAGAGAATGAGTGAAAGAAAGAGAGAGAGAGACAGAGACAGAGAGAAATAGATAGAGTGAGTGAGAGAGAGAGAGAGACAGAGAGAAATAGATAGAGAGAGTGAGTGAGTGAGTGAGTGAGAAAGAGAGAGGGAGAGGGAGGGAGAGAGAGAGAGAGAGAGAGAGAGAGTGAGTGAGTGAGTGAGTGAGAGAGAGAGAGAGAGAGAGAGAGAGAGAGAGAGAGAGAGAGAGAGAGAGAGAGAGAGAGAGAGAGAGAGAGAGAGAGAGAGAGAGAGAGAATCAAAGGCTAATACAGAAGGATAATAAGACAGAGACAAAGGCAATCAGACTAACCGCTACATAAACACACAGTCAAATAGACAGACAAACAAATGAACATAAACGCACAAAGAAAGAAAAAGTAAGACCGTAAAAAAAAAAAAAAAAAAAAAACTACTTGAAGAGAATAGAAAAATAAAGTAAAATATTCAATAAAGAAAGATGTAAAAGAAATAAAACAAATACGCACAAAATAAATAAACAAATCAATGGGTAGATAAATATTTTTTTAGTAATAACAATAGAATAAATGAAAAAGTAAA
>NC_091572.1:33719919-33724919 GCF_042767895.1 Penaeus vannamei | reverse complement strand
AACACATACATAAAATCATATGCACCGCCGCCTATAAATAAAACTACATCCACCATATAAATAACACATACATAAAATCATATGCACCGCCGCCTATAAATAAAACTACATCCACCATATAAATAACATAATAAGAAATAACCCATAATCAAAGCTAATCTGTCGAGGGACCAGAAAGAGTCGCTTTGAAGAGACTCCTTTTAGAGGTAATTATATTCATTGCTGCATTAAGATCACGTGTTGGTGATAGGTGCAAGTTATGGGGGTTGGGGGAGAGGGGGGGGGGGTGAGACTCGTGCATTTGTCAGCCACGCACATACATACATACATGCATACATATATACAGTTAGAATGAATGTAGGAAGGAAGAAAGAAAGAAAAAAAAGGGAAAGACTGAGAGAAGGGGGGGTAGAAAGGAAGAAAGAAAGGGAGGAAAAAAGAAAGAAATGAAGAGAGATGATAAATGGCCAAAAATTAAAGAAAAAAACCTCACGCATGACATGTAATTTTAACCTTTCCATCTCCTTCGAGGAAGACCCCAAAACTCTCCTTCAGACTCGAGAAAGCATGTGCTCTCTGGCCTTCCCCTGGGTCTCTCTCCCCCCCCCCCCTCTCTCTCTCTCTCTCTCTCTCTCTCTCTCTCTCTCTCTCTCTCTCTCTCTCTCTCTCTCTCTCTCTATCTATCTCCTTCTCCCTCTCCCTCTCCTTCTCTCTCTCTCTCTGTCTCTCTCTCTGTCTCTCTCTCTGTCTCTCTCTCTCTCTCTCTCTCTCTCTCTCTCTCTCTCTGCTACCTCTCTCTCTCCTCTCTCTCTCTCTCTCTCTCTCCTCCCTCCCTCTCTCTCTCTCTCTCTCCCTCTCTCTCTCTCTCTCTCTCTCTCTCTCTCTCTCTCTCTCTCTCTCTCTCTCTCCTCTCTCTCTCTCTCTCTCTCTCTCTCTGTCTCTGTCTCTGTCTCTGTCTCTGTCTCTCTCTCTCTCCCTCTCTCTCTCTCTCTCCCTCTCTCTGTCTCTGTCTCTGTCTCTCTCTCTCTGTCTGTCGCTCTCTCTCTCTCTGTCTCTGTCTCTCTCTCTCCCTCTCTCTGTCCCTCTCTATGTCTCTGTCTCTGTCCATCTCTCTCTCTCTGTCTCTCTCTCTCTCTGTCTCTGTCTCTGTCTCTGTCTCTGTCTCTGTCTCTGTCTCTGTCTTCTGTCTGTCTCTCTCTCTCTTTCTCTCTCTCTCTCTCTCTCTCTCTCTCTCTCTCTCTCTCTCTCTCTCTCTCTCTCTCTCTCTCTCTCTCTCTCTCTCTCTCTCTCTCTCTCTCTCTCTCTCTCTCTCTCTCTCTCTCTCTCTGTCTCTCTCTCTCTCTCTCTCTCTCTCTCTCTTTCTCTCTTTCTCGCCCAAATAACCCAAAGCCGCTGCCAGACCCCGGGGCACTTTGGCACGCCTTGGCACTTTTCTCGATGCCCAGGTAACCGCCCAGGGCAGCTTATCCAGGTGAGTTTTGTTCAGTGCCCCCTTCCCCTCTCCCGTTTGTGTGACAAAGACTCTTCTAGGGTTTTTATAGACAAATGAATAATGTTTGAGTGGGATCGGAGTAGGTTCTCACACCCAGGAATCTCTGCCAAAAGCGATTCAGATCGGCGGAGTGACTCACACGCAAGGCCAGGCAGGGAGACACGCCCTCCTCGCGGTTTGTAAGCGGCTGGCAAACTGATCACGGTTCATTTTCAAGAAGATTGATATACTATATTTCAATCAGCTGAGAATATATTATATACAAGCACACACACACACACACACACACACACACACACACACACACACACACACACACACACACACACACACACACACACACACACATATATATATATATATATATATATATATATATATATATATATATATATATATATATATATATATATGTGTGTGTGTGTGTGTGTGTGTGTGTGTGTGTGTGTGTGTGTGTGTGTGTGTGTGTGTGTGTGTGTGTGTGTAAGCACAGCACACTTAATGGGACCCATCAAGTGTACTGATATAAAATGTACATACGTATGTTTGAATGCATGTAAGCTTGAATGGATGTCTTTCTCTCTCCCGCCCTCCCTCCTCCCCTTCTCTCTCTGTCCAACAACGGATGTTAAAAAGGCTCAAAGAAATATAAATGTGTGTGTGTGTGTGTGCGTGCATGAGCATGCGTGTGTGTGTATGTGTGTGTGTGTGACTAGCTCTGGCATTCCCGGCCAGTGGCTTGATTGCATGTATACATATATCTTCCTTTCTTTCTTTGTTTTCCCTTTCGTTTTTCTTTTTCTTTTTTGATGTACACCCTGATAATGTATACGAAGTATTTATCTCGATACACTTGACCGCAGAAACACAAATATTTTTTTTCTCCTATTTTCTCTTTATGTTTTCATTTCCCTTTTTTCCTGCCGAGAATCAGCGTGGGAAAATGTCCCTTGACAAGAGCCTTCTGCCGGTGTGACCTCGCCCAAGGTCTGTCAGACCGTGACCCCGCCTACCTCTTTCCTAATTTCTTGTAAGTGCGAATAAGGTTCAGCGAGTCACTATTTTTCACCGTCACACAAGGATAGGGGAAGGGGAGGGTGAGACTCGTACATTTGTCATCCACGCACGCATACACATACATACATACGTACATACACATGCAGTTAAAAATGAAAGTAGGTACTCGTGGGGGGCTCCTCTTCTGCCTCGGCCTGTAGCTGTCTCATACATTACTATACTCGCCCAGAGGAAGCTTGGAAAACCCTTTCCTCTTCCTCTATGTCGAATTCCCCAGAGAGAGATACCCTTTCCTCTTCCTCGAATTCCCCAGAGAGAGATACCCTTTCCTCTTCCTCGAATTCTCCAGAGAGAGATATTTCGTACGTTCCGTTGTGGTAGAACCGCATAATCACCCCTTTACAAAGTATTCATAACTAACGTAGGCGTATACAGTTAGTCGTCATCATTCACAACGTACGTTCCCCGGCCCCATTAACGGTGTTTCTCCTGTATGTGTCGCCCCCCCCATAATGGATAGGCACAAGTCCGTAATATGCTTCCAGAACCTTCTACTCGTTATTTCAGCTACTTTGCTAGCTCCATGTTACCTGCAAGGCAACACGCACACACACAAGCGCGCGCGTGTGTGTGTGTATGTGTGTGTGTGAGAGAGAGAGGGTGGGGGAGGAAGGGAGAGAGAAAAAGATTAATAGAGTGGTTGATAAATAAATTGTCAGACAATGGTATGTGTTGACGCCTTATATACTCTAGGTAGAGTACATGAAAAAATATAGATGTATTAATCTATGAAGACTAACATATCACATTATCTTATTTTTTTCATCATGATAACAGGCCAAATGATAGCTAAAACATCAATACAATTAAAAATACATATAATCCCTTTTCGGCTCTGAATTTCAGATTTTTTGTAATCCAGCTTCGGTACTTTTTACAAGGAATCTATATATGATATATTTTGAAGAAAAAAAAATCGAGACGAAAGATGTAAGAAGATCAATATAAATGATCTTAAAAAAATAGAACTAAATCATGAGGAAAAGAACATTAAAGAGCAAGGAAGGTCATTACGACAAGAACATAAGAAGAACAATGAACTTTAGAACACAAAAAAGAAAGAAGAAATGGGAAAAATAGAACAACAATGTTGGAGCAAGATGCAAAGTAAGTTAGAATAAGTAGCCACATGAGAATGAACATTTGATGGAAATAAAATTAGATGAAGAACGAAATAGGGAAAATAAACTAGACGAATAGAAATAAAATAAAATTAAAAAAGAAAGGAAATGCACTAGACGAAAATAAGAAGCAAATGAAAACACGAATAATAATCTTAGAGCAAGAACAATCAGAAGAAAGCAATATAAGAACGCGTAGAACACGAGAGGCATCCCACGAGGAAACTGCGCTCCCCGCTCTTCACTTGTCCGGCGCCACCATCTTGGCTCGTGGGGGAGTCGCCACCTTTGGCTTCTCTTCCCGCGAAACCGTTCTATTTTCGTCTATTTGGCTGCGAGCACGAGTCGATTTTCTTTTGCGAGGAAGGAAACGTGGCGAGAGATAAAATGCTATGCTCCCCAGGGGTTTGGGAATTTATAAAGACGATTATTATTATCGTTGTGGATGTTCGTGCCAGAGGTCGACTGTCATTTGTTTCATCTAATTTCGTTTAGCAATTCACTTATTATTGCTACCATTATTATTCTGTCGATATTTATGATGTTGTTTGTTTTAAAAAATGACGTTTATTTATAGTATGCATGAAAAGACAAATAAACGGAGAAGAAAGAGAAAGAATGAGAAAACAAAATACACTCGTCATGCGCATAAAACAAATCATAAGATTCGCCTCTAGATAATTCACTCCCTCAAAATACATACATACAGATAAAGGAAAAAAACAAAACGAAACAAAAACTATATAAAAAGTTTTTCAGTATATTAGCGCCAGTAAATATAATCTGTTAAGAAGAC
This sequence comes from Penaeus vannamei, assembly GCF_042767895.1. Lineage (NCBI taxonomy): Eukaryota > Metazoa > Arthropoda > Malacostraca > Decapoda > Penaeidae > Penaeus > Penaeus vannamei. The sequence goes on along the minus strand of NC_091572.1, from coordinate 33,720,433 downwards.
TTCTGTGACATTAACCTACTCTGAAATATTTTAGGCGAGACTGTGTTCCGCTGGGATGCTATTAATAACCCTACTCTACACGGGCGAGTAAAAAGTTCTTCTGTAGAATTCCGTATGAATGAAAATCACAATGCATTACGCGGTACATGAATGATTTCACAGTGTAGAATAATTGGGGTTTCAATTGAGAAAATACTTGATACATAAGATAGATTTTTGTATTTTTTTCTTTGTTTGTTACATATTTGAATTGTAGAATTGTTAGTTCTAATTTATAACTCTCTCTCTCTCTCGGTCGCTCGTTCTCTCTCTCTCTCTCGCTCGTTCTCTCTCTCTCTCTCGCTCGTTCTCTCTCTCTCTCTCTTTCTCTCTCTCTCTCTCTCTCGGTCGCTCATTCTCTCATTCTCTCTCTCTCTCTCTCTCTCTCTACCTCGCTCTCACCCCCCCCTTTCTCTCTCTCTCTCTCTCTCTCTCTCTCTCTCTCTCTCTCTCTCTCTCTCTCTCTCGCTCGTTC
>NC_091572.1:33692419-33699919 GCF_042767895.1 Penaeus vannamei | reverse complement strand
AGAGAGAGAGAGAGAGAGAGAGAGAGAGAGAGAGAGAGAGAGAGAGAGAGAGAGAGAGAGAGAGAGAGAGAGAAAAGAGAAAAGAAGAAATAAAAAAGAGAAAGCGAAAGAAAAGAAAGAAGAAGAAGAAGAGAGAGGAAGAAAGAGAAAGAGAGAGAGAGAGAGAGAGAGAGAGAGAGTAAGTGAGAGAGAGGAGAGAAGTGAGGAAAGAAAAGGAGATAAGAAAAGTGAAAAGAGAAAACGAGCGAGACCAAAAGAGAAAACGATTAAGAGAAAGAGAGCACGTTTTCATTTAACAGGGAGGACTAAAATGTCACTTTTGCACAATACATTTTGGCCAGAAGTCAACATTTCACGCAAAAACATGATATTTCCTCACAACACTATTAGGCAAAAAAAAAAAATAAAATAAAAAAAAATTGCATAACTACAAGAGCGATACAACATCTTACTTCTATACTGTATCTCTTATATGTTTCCAGATTATGTAACATGTATTCAAAATATATTACTATATATATGCGAATATACGTCACAAGAAAATACGAATTATAGGGAAAAAACATTGCGAAAAAAAAATAAATAAAAAGGATTGTGGTTATTTGAGCGCGCCGTTGGGGTGGTATGAAAAATAAACATTTTCTCAGTCAACATACACTAGGCGATCTGGAGGGCAAGGTGTAGCAAGCCATTTTTCAATCTCTAAAACAAGAAAAAAAAAAGTTTGACGTAAATCGGTGGTTTGGATGGGAGAGGGACAGAAAGATGGATGGAGGGAGAAAAGGAGAGAGGGATTGAGAGAGAATGAGGGGGAGTGGGAAAAGAGAGCGAGAGAGAGAAAAGGAGAGACTGAAAGAGAGAGAGAGAGAGAGAGAGAGAGAGAGAGAGAGAGAGAGAGAGAGAGAGAGAGAGAGAGAGAGAGAGAGAGAGAGAGAGAGAGAGAGAGAGAGAGAGGGGAGAGAGAGAGAGAGAGAGGGAGAGGGAGAGGGAGAGGGAGAGGGAGAGGGAGAGAGAGAGAGAGAGAGAGAGAGAGAGAGAGAGAGAGAGAGAGAGAGAGAGAGAGAGAGAGAGAGAGAAAGGAGCGTGTACGTGCGAGTGGACTGGCCGTGGGTACCTGTACTATCGACTTTTTTTTTTTTTACATAGAGGGCTCCACTAGTACCCACGCCCAGTCCTTACATTTTCTGGATTTTTCTTTTGAATGAACCACTATCATCATCATAGACACAGAGCTTATAATAACATCATCAAAATACTATTAAGAATGATCAATAAAAGAGAATCTTTAAAAAAATCAAGGAACAAGCAAGTGGAATGAGTAGAACCAGTAATCGACCGTAATTGACCAATCATGAATCATCGATATGTAAACACAAATTCACAATGAAGTAACTCAGATCGCAGTGGGTATGGCATGAAAAGCCCAGACATGAGCTGGTATGGTAAAAGACATTTGAACAATCTGTGTACATTGTACCATTGGCGTACGGAGTGATTCCCTGGGCCATGTCCTTTATTTTATGTCCCAGAGACTCAAGTATAAGGCCTAGTACTGAGAAATACGATTAGAAAGGTATTTTGAATATGTTAACGCAGATAAAACGAAAAATAAACACTATGAATTTCAGAATTATTATTTTATCTCCCCCTCTGATTGGATTCACCCCCCCCCTCTCCCCACCCCACCCCACCCCCCCAAATTCGGATACCACCGTTCCTTCAGCATCTCCCTCTGCACGCCACAGCATTCCACTCGGCTCTGCAATTAATCCATGGTAAATCTACGAACTACAGTGTCGCAATCCCTACCTCTAAATATTTGAAATTTTCACATTCCTTCCCTGGCCTGAGTGCTACATAACATTATTCTCTCTCTCTTTTTTGTCGAATTTGTTATCCTTTTTTTTGCTATTGTCGTAAATTAATGATAATGACGCAGACTTTTAGACTTTATGACCATACGTAATTAAGATAGAAATTACTGATATTCAAAGGTTTATACGTTTTCTCTTTTCAGGCTGTGAACGAGTCAATATCATCACTGTTGCCAGATCTCTTGTTTTTTTTTCTTCTTTGGTAATACTTTTAAAATTCAATTGAACGATCGCCAGACTGATTAACTAAAGGTGATTCTAATTACTTTCTCAATTGCGTTTTTTTCTTGTTGTTTCTGGTTTCTATGTTTGGTATCAATGAATGGTGGTTACACTAGGAATAGTGAAAGGGTCTTTCCACTCTCGTTTCTTCCTGCTTTCTCTCTCTCTCTTTCCCTTTCTTTTTTCTCTTTCTCTTTTTTATTTTCTTGTATTTTTCTTTCTTCTTTCTCTTACTCTCTTTCTCGCTTTTCTCTCATCACTCTCTCTCTCCTTATCGCCCCCCTCTTTATCTCCCTCTCTCTCATTCTCTCTCTTCCCCCCCCTCTCTCTCTCATTCTCTCTACCCCCCCTCTCTTTCTCATTCTCTCTCTCCCCGTCTCCGCCTTTCTCTCCTCGTCTCCCCACCTCTCTCTCTCTATCTATCTATCTATTCATCTATCTCTATCTCTCTCTTCCTCCCTCCCTCCTTCTCTCTACCCCCCTCTCTCTCTCTCCCCGTCTCCGCCTTTCTCTCCTCGTCTCCCCACCTCTCTCTCCATATATCTATCTATTCATCTATCTCTATCTCTCTCTTCCTCCCTCCCTCCTTCTCTCTACCCCCCCCCTCTCTCTCTCTCCCAGTCTCCGCCTTTCTCTCCTCGTCTCCCCACCTCTCTCTCTATCTATCTATCTATTCATCTATCTCTATCTCTCTCTTCCTCCCTCCCTCCTCCCTCCTTCTCTCCCCTCTCTCTCTCTCTCTCTCTCTCTCTCCCCGTCTCCGCCTTTCTCTCCTCGTCTCCCCACCTCTCTCTCTCTCTCTCTCTCTATCTATCTCTATCTCTCTCTTCCTCCCTCATTCTCACTACCCCCCTTCTCTCTCTCTCTCACCCCGTCTCCGCCTTTCTCTCCTCGTCTCCCCACCTCTCTCTCTCTCTCTATCTATCTATTCATCTATCTCTATCTCTCTCTTCCTCCCTCCCTCCTTCTCTCTACCCCCCCTCTCTCTCTCTCCCCTTCTCCGCCTTTCTCTCCTCGTCTCCCCACCTCTCTCTATCTATCTATCTATCTATTCATCTATCTCTATCTCTCTCTTCCTCCCTCCCTCCTCCCTCCTTCTCTCTCCTTCCCACGTTCTCCAAATACTGTGGCCACAAGCGTTCCTGCAAAGTGTTCTATAACTTGACAAATTCCTGCCATGACTTCGACTGTCAGTGCCAAGGTGACACTTGGTTGCAGCTGTTATTATTTCTAGAAAAAAGAGCGAGAAAAATAACTAGTATTCACTTCTTCGTTGCTTCGTTTATTTGTAGAACGAATGAGTTTTGTATTAATCTTTGTCTCATATATTTCTGAAATTGAAAAAAAAAACATGAACTGTCATTTATATCTGCTTCGTTTTGTTTATTTGTTCTAGAAAGTGAAATATAAAAAAATTGCTTAAACTACCGACAATTATGTTGTTTTGCTTTGACAAAGAGAAAATGGAAAGATGTGCTCCCTACCTTCCCCTTCTTAAGGCAGTAAAGCTTAATTTCTTCTTAAATTTAGACGCCCACCTGGAGCAGAACCGTGTGACCTGGTTTGCACCCCTCTCATACACGATTTATCTCCTCCTTTTTCCCCCTCACGCTCTCTCTCTCTCTTTCTCTGTCTCTCTCTGTTTCTCTGGGTCTTTCTCTCTCTCTCTCTGTTTCTCTGGGTCTTTCTCTCTCTCTCTCTGTTTCTCTGGGTCTTTCTCTCTCTCTCTCTATCTCTCTCTCTTTCTCTCTCTGTGTTTCTCTGGGTCTTTCTCTCTCTTCCTTGCTCACCTCATATTGCGCACCTCACCCTCTCTCTTTCTCTGTCTCTGTCTCTGTCTCTCTCTATCTATCTCTCTCTCTCTCTCTCTCAACCTCACCCGTTGCTATTCTTCCCTTTCCCGTGTCATAAATTATTTGTTTTTTCCCCTTTCAAGGCAACGAAGGTAAATAAGTGAGTAAATATGTCATAGGTAAAGATAAACGTTGAGGGAGAAGCATAATGGCGAGAAGGGCGACTAAAATAACAAGTAGAGGCAGGGAGAGGGGGAGGGAAATGGAGAAAAAGAGTGTGAGTGAGTGAGTGAGAGAGAGAGAGAGAGAGAGTAGAGAGAGAGAGAGTAGGTAGAGAGAGAGAGAGAGAGAGTAGAGAGAGAGATTAGAGAGAGAGAGAGTAAAGAGAGAGAGAGAGAGAAAGAAAGAAAGAAAGATAGAGAGGGAGAGAGAGAGAGAGAGAGGCAGGCAGAAACAGAGAAACAGACCAAATATCATCCGAGAGAGAAAGAGAACTAACAAAGAGAAACAACCTTACAGACAGATACGCAGACAAACACACAGTCAAAAAAAAAAAAAAGAAAATACGAGAAAGGGAAGTGCAAAAAATAAAAGGAGAGGGGAGAAAGGGAGAGAATAGGAAGCAGAAAATAACCAAGAGCTAAACATGAGGCCAAGGAAGATGACAGCTTCGATATAACAAGAGTGAACAAAGGAAAGGGGGCGGGGGGAGGGGGGAGGGGGTGGGAGCTGTCATCGCTCCTTTTGGCTGTTTGTCTGTCTTCCACGCTGCCTGTGTCTGTCTGTCTTTCTGTTCTCTGTCTTTTTTTCTGAGCTGTGTCTTTCTATTTAATGACCTGAAATTTCTGACTTTCTTTTTGCCTTCTCTATCATTTGTTATCTCTCTTATTCTCCTTTTCTTTCTCCTTTTCTGTTTGTCTGGTCTTGTCTGGATATTTCTTTTTTTCTCTCTCTCTCAGTCCTTTAAAAAATCTTCCAAACGAGTAAAAATCATATTTATTTCCAAATAATAACCCTTCGACGTCCAACACCAGATCAACACCAGATCAACACCAAATCAACTCTTGATCAACGCCAGACCAACACAACACCAGGTCACTGCTTGATCAATGCCAGATCTACACAAGATCAACACCAGATCAAGTCAACGCTTGATCAACGCAAGATCTACACCAGATCAAGTCAACACTTAATCAGCGCAAGATCTACACCAGATCAATATCGGATCAACACCAAATCACTCTTGATCAACGCCAGATCAACACCAGATCAATATCGGATCACCAGATCAATTTCGGCGCCAGAGCTACACCAGATCAACGCTTGATCAACGCAAGATCTACACCAGATCAATACCAGATCAACATCGGATCAACACCAAATCAACTCTTGATCAACGCCAGAGCCACACTAGATCAACGCTTGAACAACATGGAATTAATACCAGATCGCTAAAACAATAACACGCATATCTTCATCCCAAAAGCCCCAAAGACAAAAGAAAACAATAAATTTAAACATATAATACTGAATAAATAAACCAAACATCAAATAAAAAAATAAATAAAATAATAAAAACAAATAAAAAATCAATCAAATGAATAGAATAAATCCCAAAAGCCACAAAGACAAAAAAAATAACAAATAAATTAAACACATAATACTGAATAAATAAGCCAAACATCAAATAAAAAAAATAAATTAAATAATAAAAACAAATAAAAAATCAATCAAATGAATAGAATAAATCCCAAAAGCCCCAAAGACAAAAGAAAACAACAAATTTAGACATATAATACTGAATAAATAGACCAAATATCAAATAAAAGATAATAAAATTATAAAAACAAATAAAAAAATCAATCAAATGAATAAAATAATAATAATAAAAAATTAACCAAACATCAAATAAAAAATAAACAAAATAATAAAAACAAATAAAAAATCAATCAAATGAATAGAATAATAATAATGATAATAAATAATAAAAAACCGGCAGGAATCCAAGGCTTTCGTCGGCCATACCGTGAGCGACTTCCTCTCGCTGAGCCGATCTTCTCCCAGAGCCGAGAAGGTCTGCATGTCGGAGGCGAGGGTGTCCCACAAGGAGCGTCTTCGGTCCATCTTGAAGAGGGGGACGAAGGGGGTGTGTGTGTGTGGGGGGGAGGGGAAGAGTCGCTTTCTCACCGATTCACCGATTCACCGATTCACTGGCATCGATTCACCGACTGTGATTCAATAATTCGCTGATTCATTGACTCATCGATTCACTGGCAATGATTCACTGATTCACTGTCTCGCCGATTCGCTGGCAATGATTCACTGATTCACTGTCTCACCGATTCGCTGGCAATGATTCACTGATTCACTGTCTCACCGATTCGCTGGCAATGATTCACTGATTCACTGGTTATTGCACAACGAGGAGGTAGTCTGGAGGGGGAAGGGAGGGGGAGGGGCTAGAATGCTTGGTGGGGGGGTTGGGGAGGGGTGGTGGAGGTGGGAGGTGGTGGGGGGTGATTGAGGGGGGAAGAGGCTGATGGAGGATTGGAGACCGATTGGAGGGGGTGAGGAAGGAGTGGAGGAGGACTGTGGATAAGAGAGAGAAGGAGGATGGGAGTTGAATGGATGGAAGGTGACTGTAAGGTGCCTGGTTGAAGGAGAGTGTGCAAGGTGATAGAGGGGAAAAGAGGGAGGAGAGAAGGAGGAAGAAGGAAAACAAGGATAAACAAAGAGAGGTTCTGTGCTACGGAAGAGGGACTTCTTTCAGTATCGTGTACGGGAAATATTTACAAACTGTTATTCTCTTTTTTTTCTCTCACCCTGTTATTCTTATTCTTGTTTATTCGTCGCTCGAGTCAACGCACGAATTACCATGCTTTATTCCTCGACTTTTTTTTTAAATTTTCTTACTTCATATTACAAAATGACACCACACGGTCATCACCACCCGAAAGAAATGGCTCCCTTGGTACCACGTCTGGAAATTCCTCTGCGGCTGACCTCCGCAAGCACAACACGACGCAAGGGGGAACTCAGGTCAGTACGGACATGACCTCCCTTAACGCTGGACCACTCGTCAGTCTTCGGATTCCCAAGAGGAGCCAGGCCCTCGTCCACTCTTTTGCTTGCCTTCGTCACCTTCGTCACCGTATCATCCTCCCCTCAACAAAGTGGTTATTTCCCTTACACTGTTATATTCTCGCCCCTCAATACAGTGCTTATTTCCCCCGTACAGTTGTCTTACATGTATGTTTCCTCACTGCACTGATACACCACGCCACACCACACTGGAGGACGCCCCACTGGCACGTGCTTCTCTTTTTTCAGCAGACTTGCACGTGCCTGCTCCCTGCGCCTTCTGCCTCCTCCCTGGCCACGCTCTTCCTCACGTGCGGTCCTTATAAGGAGCGAAGGTATCATCCTGCCATAGGGACGAGCAGCGGGCGAAGGACGCGCCGAGGACTTCGAGGAAACACGAGTCTCGGTTGGCTGTCCGCCTCGGGGAGGGTTGGCGAGGGTGTGAGGCCGCCAGACTCCCGGCCGAGGGACTGGTGGTTCTTGATCTTTGTGGTTCTGAAGAGGGAGGCGAGGGGAAGGGAGAGGGAGGC
>NC_091572.1:33679919-33687419 GCF_042767895.1 Penaeus vannamei | reverse complement strand
TTAAATCTGAACAGTTATTACATACATTCCAAATATGACCAGTCAACCAACAACAGGATAAAAAAAACGGAAAACAGCGATTCCTTATGAAAATTATTATTAGGCCGAATCAGCATGTGACCCTCCCCCGCCAAAAAAAAAGTTACTGTAGCTGAGCTTAAAGAAGATTGAGTAGGCTTAAACTTTGGCAAAAATTTTCTCGAATATTTGTACATCCTTTTCCTTTTTTTACAATATGGTGCTAAGCGCCATCACGTGAGCCATTAGGGGGGAAAATATTTGTCTTGCTTAGCAGAAACACGCGAAGAGAGAGAGAGAGAGAGAGAGAGAGAGAGAGAGAGAGAGAGAGAGGGAGAGGAGAGGAGAGGGAGGGAGAGAGAGAGAGAGAGAGAGAGAGAGAGAGAGAGAGAGAGAGAGAGAGAGAGAGAGAGAGAGGGGAGAGAGAGAGAGAGAGAGAGAGAGAGAGAGAGAGAGAGAGAGAGAGAGAGAGAAAGAATAAGAGTGGTGGAAAAGAAAAATGTAAGGCAGGTCACAAGACCACCGACGAGCCTCGCACATGGGTCTCACAAGCTAGATATAAATTCAATTAGTATTATCTTAATCTAAATGTTCTTTTTGTTTTATTTTCCGGCATTCTACCAGTGCGTCTTTGCCACTAGCTGAGACCAAAGGCATAAGTGAATCTTCCTTCATTAACCTCATTTTATTTTTCTTATTTTTCCCGCCACGCCCAACAGAGCAAATCTCTCAACGCCTTTTACAATAAAAACGTTACTTATGACCACGCCCACTCACCCACTCGCTCCGCCCACTACTAACCGAACGCTCCGAAGAAGCTTGTGATTGGACGATTTGAAATTTTGTCGCAGCCAATCAGCGAGTGACTCTGTGTGGCGCTTGATTATGAGAAAATTGTATCATTTTGATTGGATGAAATAGATACATAATGATTTAATATGATGGAAAAATATACAATCTACAATGAAGGCATTCTAATATAATGAAAAACACAAAAATAACCCATAGGCCACATAAACATGATAAGAAAGATACTTTACCTAACAAATAATTTACATACATGATCTTTATACATCCTCAGATCATTTAATTTACATACACAGTGCTGAGATAAGAGTCAAGAATAATACACAGCTTCAACAAGGGAAGACACACATGTTGGTTTCTGCATTTCGAAAATTTCCTTTATTAAACCTCTGTCGCCAATGACGCTGCCAAATATGTGCGTGCGTGCGTGCGTGCTTGCGGGCGTGGATACGGGAGAGATTTATCACCTCATAATGTATAATCCTGAAAAAAATGTTTTATCTTTGGACTTAGGCGGAGGAGAAGAGTGTTCACCTATCGAGGGAACATTAACACAGGTGGAGAAATAGGAGGTAAATGTGATAGATGATGATACGTACGAGGAAGTTGATGGTGATATTGGTGGTGATGATGGTGTTGGTAGTGGTGATGGTGATAATGATGATGATGGTGATAATGATTATGATGATGACGTTGGAGATTGTTGTGGTGATGATGATAATATGATGATGCTGATGGTGATGGTAATGGCGAAGATTTTCATGATGATTATGATGATGAAAACGGTGATGATGATGATGACAAAAATTAAATAGATTGAAAAAAGAGGAAAATAAATCACACCTGTGTTTTCGTATCTCAAGATGACAGGTTAATCAAGGGAGTACCACCCTCTTCTCTTTAAACCTTTTGCTCTATCACAACACATACCTATTTTAATCATTTGCATTAACCTGTTTATTTCCCTTATGCATACCACCAGACCATCAACCGTAACCTACCAAGACATCCATTATTTAGACACCATCACGACCCTAAAAACCTGCCAGGTGATGGGTATCTTTATGTCTCGCCTTACAGCCAACAGATGGCACGGAGATCGCCCGGACGCGTCACATAAGAATTCATGCAAAGAGACAGCACTTTTTTTTCCTTAGGGCAAGGATGCAAGAAAGTGAAAAGGGTAAAAGTAGATATTAATGTTTTAAATTGGGATATACCCAGTTTCAGAGGGAGAGAGAGAGAGAGAGAGAGAGAGAGAGAGAGAGAGAGAGAGAGAGAGAGAGAGAATGAGAGAGACAGAGAGAGAGTGAGAGAGAGAGAGAGAGAGGGGGGGGGAGAGAGAGAAAGAGAGAGAGAGAGAGAGAGAGAGAGAGAGAGAGAGAGAGAGAGAGAGAGAGAGAGAGAGAGAGAGAGAGATGGGTGAGACAGAGAGAGAGAGAGAGAGAGAGAGAGAGAGAGAGAGAGAGAGAGAGAGAGAGAGAGAGAGAGAGAGAGGGGGGGAGAGGAATAGAAAGGAGAGAGAGAGAGAGAGGGGGGGGGATGGGTGAGACAGAGAGAGTGAGTGGGTGAGAGAGAGAGAGAGAGAGAGAGAGAGAGAGAGAGAGAGAGAGAGAGAGAGAGAGAGAGAGAGAGGGGGGGGGGGGGATGGGTGAGACAGAGAGAGTGAGAGAGAGAGAGAGAGAGAGAGAGAGAGAGAGAGAGAGAGAGAGAGAGAGAGAGAGAGAGAGAGAGAGAGAGAGAGAGAGAGAGAGGCGGGGGATGGGTGAGACAGAGAGAGTGAGTGGGTGAAAGAGAGAGAGAGAGAGAGAGATGGCAGGGAAGTGAGAAAGAGGCAATTATATATGAATAGACACGTGAGCCGAGATAAATTTCGTTAAATGGACGTGCAGATAGACAGAAAGAGAAAAGAGGTGAGAGGGACGAGAGAACGAAATATGATAAAATCAAACATCAAAGGAAATAGAGAGAGAGAGAGAGAGAGAGAGAGAGAGAGAGAGAGAGAGAGAGAGAGAGAGAGAGAGAAAGAAAGTGAGAGAGAGAGAGAGAGTGAGTAAGTGAGAGAGAGAGAGAGAGAAAAAAAGAGACAGAGAAAGAGAGAGAGAGAGAGAGAGAGAGAGAGAGAGAGAGCGATCCAGAGTTATCCTTCATAAAAAAAAATAATAATAAAAAAAAATAATAGAACAGTAGAGACACAACGAACACCTGCGTGATTGTGATGGATAGATTGAGAACACTTGGCGCATACCTGTTACAGCCAACCATATCCGCGTGAAAGGTGTTTAATTAATTGTTCCACTGTGTTCATGGGAATGGAATTCATTTATATAAACACAGTATGTGTGTGTGTGCATTTATACCCGTTTACATTCAAAATCCATAAGCAATCGTTCCAACTCCGCAACAGGTGTGTGGAACAGCTCACAAAAGTCACGAGCGAATGTCACGGTCACTGCCAGCTTACAGGAGCGAGCTAAGTCGAAATAGATAACTTTTCTCGAGTTCCTACTGAGAGAATCTCCTGGCGTAAGGACGATCGACTCCGTGGCCAACAAGACGTAAACAAATCGATAAATGCTTCTCTGGAAACGACAGAAAGGAACTGGTTGTTATGGTCGGCTGTTTTCCTTGATTATCGTCATTGGCTGGGCGAGTTGTTTTCGTAGTTTAACCGATGTGAGGACGATTTTGGATAATGCAGTGTATCTTGTTTTTTTTCTGTAACGAATTATGAAAAAAAGGTTGTTTTCCTTGATTAACTGGCGAGTTGTTTTCGTAGTTTAACCGAGATGAGAACGATTTTGGATAATGCAGTGTATCTTAGATTTTTCTTCTGTAACGAATGATGACAAAATGATATATAATTTAATGAATAAATAACTCGAATTGTTACCTTTCCTCCTTTTTCCATTCAAGGAATACGGTTTGCTCTATTCATGAACGCTGCTTGACATTCCCTACATTTCCAATCGAGATTATTATTTTTTTCTTTTCTTTTGTTCTTACTCTTCCCTGTATTCTTGTTCTCTCCTACCATTTCCTGTTATAACTAGTAGCATCCGTTATCCACTGCACATTACCTTCATATGCATTGGAGATTATTCAATACCAACGAAGTGCAGTAAAAATAAATAAATAAATAAATAATGTCTCCTGTTACGCGATCAGTCAACACAGTCTGACCCCTAAACTAAGAGAAATAAAAAATAACAGACAAGTAACAATAACAAACAACAAAAAAACAATACCAAATGACAAATAACTTAGAATTTAAACCAAAATGATTAAAAAAATGCCTTGGGAGACGTGCAAAAGCCTCCAAACAAGTCCAACAAAAAAACAATACCAAATGATAAATAACTTAGAATTTAAACCAAAATTATTAAAAAAAAATGCCTTGGGAGACGTGCAAAAGCCTCCAAACAAGTCCCAGACAGGATCGAAAAGCCTAGAAAAGTAGCGTGGGTTGCCGGGCATCACCAGCAGAGGACGCGCGTCAAAGGGCACGTAGCAGGATGACGCAATCGAGGAGGAGCCGCGAGGACGACGTCTGCGTGGGCGGCTGAGGAGGCAGGCTGCTGATGGCGGAGGCGACGAGGGCGCGAGGGCGAGACGAGTCGTGTTTTAGTCGTTCGTGGGGAACCGTGGCAGGAACTACTGCTAACAGCGCGCTCTCGAGGAAAATTTTCGGTGGTGTGTCTCGTTGCTATAGAGAGGGAGGGAGAGGGAGAGGGAGAAAGGATGAGAAGTATATATATATATATATATATATATATATATATATATATTTATTATATATACACATAAATATATATGTATATATATATGTATATGTATATATATATATATATATATATATATATATATATGTATATATATAGAGAGAGAGAGAGAATGAGTGAAAGAGAAAGAGAAAGAGAAAGAGAAAGAGAAAGAAAGAGAGAGAGAGAGAGAGAGATCGTAGGAGAAGGGAAAAAATGTGACATTTAGAGCTACTGACCAATGTCGAGAGAGAGAGAGGAGGAAAAAAGTGTCATCGACTCCAAAGTATCTTGGTTATTTTGACGTTTTCCATACAAGGCAGCGGTTCTTAGTAAGAGCAGCGCCCAGAACGTCCCACTTGAGATGTCATAGGACGAACTTCATCCTTCATGTACTACATAAATTCTCCGAAATACTTCTCATAGGATTCCCAGTGTCCTTAAGTATCTTATGTGATGAGTCACTTGTGATTTTGCAATGGCGCTGTTGTCATATACGAACATGGTGCAGAAAGCTACTATTTGATATTAAACAAAATAATTGTTTCAAAACTCATGATTGTATTTTTGAGATTGAAATTATTGACATTTAAGGGAATTAAATAATATATATTCGCACTTGTTTTGCAAATTTTAAAAAACTTATTTGGTAACAATGGCCGTGTGCATAGTTGTAGCTTCGAAAGACACGCGAATTCTATGAATTGAGAATCATTCAATTGTTGTGCGCCAATAAATCTTCATGAAAAAAAAACTCATGAAGCGATAAAAATATAAATAAAAATGCTAATGGAAACACCCAACGTATGAGAACAGTTATGTTCTATCACGCAGTTGAATCATTGCAAGTTATTTCACCTCCCATTCATCACCCTCCAGCGAAGCATAAAGTAAATAACGGAAACCAGAAGATGAGTTTGGAAGTTACTCGCTGGAGTCACACGTGAAGTAAAGTAACAATACCGTTATTACCTCAATCTCGCGAGTGGACAACCACAACTGAAGTCGGATTTCTTTGGCTAAAGCGATTGAATTGCCATCATTCTGCGTATGAGATTAGTTTTATGTGTTTTCTCAAGAGGCATTTAAAGAGCGCGAAGATTGCAAAGTGAATTTGATTGAGGGAAGAATTGAAAAGTTTAGGTCGTCTTTTTAGGCTTTCTCCGTCTGCGAAATTCAGGCCAGGGTCCCAAGGATGTCGTTCTTTTGCGTCTCATGGCGGACCAAAATTTACATATTTCCGTATTAAAAATCCACACCATTCGCTCTGCCGCAGTTATGAACGAGTGATGTATTAATCAACGTAGCATACGTTAATAAGGAAATACTTTCGCAACGAAGATTTATGCAACAGAACACACGGTGGAAAAATCGACTTGAGCGAAACATTACGAGAACAAAGTGTTCATGGTGACGTGGGTTCCTTGTCCCCCGGCTCTACAGTACGACAACCTTTCCGTGACCACCTTACGCTCCTCCCACCTCGTGGCCTAGGTCCCCAACGTCATACATTCCTTCAAAATTACGACTCATGACTCTCAAAGAGATTTGAGAAAAGCGAATAGACAAGCCAGAAGATTCCATAATGACCAAATATTCCCCGGATTACATTGCGTGAGACATCTGTTTTGGTCGTGTCGTACACCCGGCAGCGTGCTCCCGAACGTAAACATTGAGGCTGGAGTCGAAGCAGGAGAAGGCGGTGTGATGGACCTCCTTCCCTCTTTTTAACAGATTGACACTCGTTTGTTGAAGAAGAGGTGATTATTTTCGGCTTCCTGTGCTCATGAATGGCAAAATACTCACTCTAATGCGTAAAAACACATCTAGGGTAGGAACAAGGCGAGGGAAAAGCGTGCGTGTTTTAATTGTTTGGGCCGAGAGGGAGACTTCCATTGATGAATCCTGAAGGTTGTCGCTGAAGTCATGAGGATAACTGCTTGTGTGTGATATCACAGTCTCAGAAGACCTACAGCTCAGAGGAGAGTGCCACCGAGAAGGCACGCCATCGTTAATGCGAAGTAGAATTCATCAGAATTATATTTGTTGGTGAATGTGTGTGCTGCATAGTTCCAAGCTGGTGGATTTATATCGAGAAAGTTTTCTTCAAAAAAAAAAAAAAAAAAAGGAATGACCTCCTTGATTCGATAAGAAATGCATGAAAAAGAGAAATTTGAATGATAGGAAGGAAAAACGAAGACTAATTTTGATATCTTTCTGTGCAAGCATTAAGTTAAATGTTGCTGTCTTATATGATAGTTCATTTCTACAAGAGAAGCTGTGTAGTTCATAATTTGCTTGAAGTTAATATGAATAATGCATATGTTTAAAAGTAACATTTATTAATGAAATCCTATTACACTTCAGGGTTAATGTGTGCAAGTGGCTTAATTTCTAGAAATGACTTCAATATTCAGTGATATCTTGTAAACAGAGCTGCATTAGCAGAGAAACCAGGTTGAGAGTAATACATTGTTTTGAAGACAGATTTGTAGAGGAACCAACATGCAGAAGTGAACCCATTCTGGTTGTCTTTGTTTATACCACACACTGGACTGCAGCCAGAACTGAACTCGGTAGTTGGCAAGTGAAGTGACAGTCAGCTGACAGTACCACTGCCAGACACTGCGCACTTCATCGCTAGCTTTGCAACAGCTTACATCAGTTTTCGAAGCTCTTTTTTCGACATTTGTATTAGATATTGATTGAACGAAGTGGTAGTGAGGTTGTAAGTACATTGTCTTAGTTCATGAAGAAGATATATACTGGTTACATTATTATTATGCAAGATGGGTGCCCATGTGTTGTGTTAGATTTGGACAGTTATGAAAATAATTTATATGAATATGGATGACCTGGAATGATACTTGTTACTTCTACTAAAGTACATGAAATATCAGCGATATATGTGCCT